>NC_056745.1:1107307988-1107330488 GCF_019279795.1 Protopterus annectens | reverse complement strand
ATAACATAGCTTTGTTCACCAAATTCATTAATTTATCATAATATAATTGATTCTAAACACAGCATAACATCCTTGTAATGTTAGTCAGGGCAGTATACCTACTCACCCTGCCCAACAAGCAGGGTCCAGACATCTGCTCGCTTACTTTACTTAATAAGCACCATCCTTGTAATGTTAATCAAGGCAACGTACCTACTCACCCTCCCCAACAAGCAGGGTCCAGACTTCTGCTTGCTTACTTTACTTATGAAGCGCAGCATCCTATTTCACTTCATACACCATTCATTGAATTACCTCCCACCAAATAAGCAGCATCCTTACCTCAGCTTGCTTACCTATCCAGCAAGCTTCCTCCAGATGCTCATTTTCCTTTCCCCAGCTCCTTGAAATGAACATCCAGACACCAGAGGGGGAATAGAAGAGGGCAAGCCTATCCCTCTTCTCTGTCTACCTCCACTGATAAATAACTCTACTCCCCCCAACCCACCAACGAAAAGAGGGAGGGTGGGTAGCAAGTTCACACCAAAATGCGATTGCTTACCCAGCTACACTAGACTAAACCTCCTAAGCCCCTCCCCATCCTTATCTCATTTCCTTCCAACCATCCCTGCCTCCACATAACCCTTTCACCTTCCCAACCCACTTAACTCCCCCTAATATCAACCTAACCCCCCATTAAGATGTCCGGGGACAACTTGGCTTGTTGCCAAACTTCATTTGTCCCGGTGCCCTTCAATAAACACATCACACCAAATTACATTTGAAGACCTTTATTAAATTTCCATAACATAACTTTGTTCACTAAATTCATTAATTACAACTTATTCATAATATAATTGATTCTAAACACAGCATAACATCCTTGTAATATTAATCAGGGCAGTATACCTACTCACCCTGCCCCAGTAAGCAGCGTCCATACGTCTGCTCGCTTACTTTACTTATGAAGCAGCATCCCATCTCACTTCATACACCATTCAATAATCAGGATCCTTACCTCAGCTTGCTTATCTATTCAGCAAGCTTCCTCCAACTACTCATTTTCCTTTCGCCAAATCCTTAAAATGGACATCCAGACACCAGAGGGGGAACAGAAGAGGGCAAGCATATCCCTCTTCTCCACCAACCAGCCTGACCAGGCTGTTCCCCCTCCCTTCTACCCAAAATTGTTCAACCCACTACTTTGCATAAAGGGAAGGGTCAAGCCAAACATAATTCGGTGTACCCATCATCTGTAAAACACCTTAGAATCCTGTCATAAACCCACCTTGCCATACCATCACTGAAACATACCCTAATGAGACTAAATAAAGAAGGATTACCATGACCCCACTGTAGCACCGGAACATGCACACCAAGAAAATACATACCCTTTTAGCCAACTTCCTTCAAAGCTGAAATCATGGCTCATCCTGAACGGATTGACAACCTATAACCACAACAAAAACCACAAACTATAACCCCTTGAACTTAAATCGACACCCAGTCAAAACAACTAGTTCTGTATGTGCACCAACTCAATTACTATAGGGAATAGTTTAACTCGAAAACTTTAATGTTCTAGCCTTAGATGGCAGAAAACCAGCACCCCTTGACCTAGTTCCTGAAAACCCTCCTATGCTCAGCAATGAAGGTCTCTATGCGCCCAGCCATAAACACTCCCAATTCACTCATTACCAAACCATTCTTAACCCCTATTTTTTCTCCTCAAAAGCTCTCTTTTCTTACATTGCCTATACCACTAGTAGGTAATTAAGGCTTGTCTTACAGCTGCCTTATCCTGCAACCAAGCATCCTTTAAACCTTCTAACTCCCCTGTAGCAATGCACCCAATTTCTAAAACTACCCCAACACAGCCACCTACCATGCTTCCTAAAACCCTGTCTACAAAATTCAACCAAACCCCAAGTGAAATGATCCATGTGCTATTCTGTAAAACCTTAACCTGGTATGTAACATTAACACTACCTACTCAAAAGACAAATTTGTCACCCCAAAGATATCACCCACTAGGAATAAACTCCAGCATCCTGTCAAACACTTCATTGGCCCTTCCCCCACATAGGGCTCAAACAACTGGATGAGTGAATGAAACCACCTCAAGGTTATAAGAAAGCAAGGATTGAACTTCACTGGCTTGCAAGAGCCAAGGGCTGTAGCGTAATATGTTCCTGTGCTCCTATGAATGTTGTGACTTTACTCATCCTGTGGGATCCCCACACTCCCCATAAACCATTCCCGACAGGTTTTCCCCTGGCCACCATACCAACCCGTTCCTTTTCTTGGCCCCTATATCAATGCAGTAATCAGCTCCCACTAATTAAACACAAAGGTATAACATGCTTTACTAAGGTGATTACCCAGACCCACCTTGTGCCCCATTCCAGTGGCAAGAACATCCATCCTATCAAAACATCACCTTTCAAATCCCCTTTTCAAGCCACCGCATGATGCCTTCTGCACTTCAGCAATTTCCATCAGTAACGGGGTTGCCCACTTGTGCTCTCCATGTGTAACCTCCTCACTCACCCCTGCTTCCATCATCTGCGAATTCACTGTGTATTGCCACAACTGGTACTTGGCACACCACCATCTACAAAGAAAAGGACAAAAGTAAACCCTCTAATATGTAAAGAGAAGGCTTCACCTTATACCCACCTATTCCAAATTACAGCCGCAGCATTCCAACAACCCATCTGCAAGAAAGAAAAAGACATGTAAATCATCCAAAATACATAACACACATTCCAAAACATCTTCAAGGACAACCTATCCTGCCAACCTGGGTTGGGATTTACCACCCCTACCCACATCTATGACAAAGCAGCCAAAACTGAAACTATGTGTCCAATGACCCTATCAAATACCCAAGATAAATTTAACTACCAGTTGGGTATGTTAAAACTAAACCCTACACATGAAGGGACCTATCATTATCCACAACCCGGGTTACCTTGCGATTCCAGGCCACATCCATTAGCACCCTGTATAAGCCAAGCTAACTTATATTGTAAAGCCATCTGCCTAGCTGTTAACCTTCCATCTCCAAATGAGGCACACTAACCAACATAATGTGGAACAAATGGACACAATGCAGCAAACCTAATAAGAGCTGACCAGCAGTTTACAAATACAATCAGGTATTATTTTAAATATTCCTCTTACAAACTTAAAAGGTTGATAGAACAGAAATAAATTAGTAGAGTATATAAAATCTTTTGTTAGTTTTACAAAGTTCAAAAATAATGTAGATGAGTGGTAGTCTGGCAAGGTCTAGTGGACTACAGTAACTTTGAAGACTGATTTCTGATGACTCTTATGCATCTCTTTTTCAGACCTTAGCCATAATTCAGTATTCAGTATTGAACAATGAACATGTTAGGTAAGACTATATGACATAGCAACCTTTGTATTGTAGAGTTAAAACACAGTTGCGAGGGCAAGAGTGCATCATACAGCAGGTTGTGTGCTCTGCAAGAGAACCACAATATATATATATATATATATATATATATATATATATATATATATATATATATATATGCATATATATATATATATATTATGAAATAGTTGTACTCCACAGCAGCATTCATATCCTACCTTTTGGTAAGTAACTAGTGCAGATACTGATTCTTTGGGGCTTTGCCTCCGCACCTGCTAAAAATTGCTTTGTAGAAAGTATAGCAGTTATATGTTTGAAGAGATTTGATTGAATTTTAATCTGCTTTTTCTATTCAGACTTATTTTGACTGATCAGCCTAGAAAACCATAAATAAGACTATTCATCTGCTGACGTTTGTTAGTTCTACAAGATCATGTTTAGAAGGTGCTCCGTATAAACTGATAAAACAACAGTTGCCCCCCATTTTATGTCTGTGCATCTACTAGGTACACACAGCAATACTTATATATACTTTTCCAGCTTACTTTAAAAGTCTTCAAAATCTGAAACAAAACGATAGATCACTGGAAAGCCTGGTAAATTCTTTCCAGGAATGAGTCTGGGATTAGTGTCACTAGTGAACAGAGGGAAATTGATTCCTAGTTGTTTCTGAATGCTTACTGTGTCTGGGGCTTCCTCAGCTGGTCTAGCTGCCTTTCAGTGAAAACCTCATTAGTTTAAATTTCAGACCATCACATATCTCCGTCTCAGATACCCTCTTCATCCACAATATTGGTTAGACTGCAACATGTAAAATATAGCAAACAGATGTAGGCATGCATAGTACTTATACCATGCATAAATGTTTATATAATACAACTGAATAAAGAAGAGGTGAATAGTGGTTTGGTTAATCAAGATGGCACCAGTATGAGTAACACTGGCGCTTGTGTGAATGATTCTTCTTTACTGATAGCTAAAGATAATGCTACATCTTCCAACATTGACGAGAGAGGGGATAGTACTATAGAACCGAGGGCTCGACCCAAAACCCTCTACTCGCAGCTGGTTTTTCACCCGCTGCCAGTTCCAATGAGAAAGAAGAAAGAAAAAAGATTGGAACTAAGGGCCCATGAAGAGGTGAGACACTCGGGAAAGGAAACAGAGGGAAACTTCGGTTTGGCTGCAGGTACTTATAAGCTGTTTTTTAATTTGTCTAGTGTTGAGCTATCTGATACTCAGTTACAAATATTAAGCAGAGGCCTCAATTTTGTGCCAGCGACTAAGCATGCCTTTACGGATGTGATCATAGAATTAGAGCAATTTGGTAGGAATCTACGACTTAAGAAATTGTTTGATGAGAATGAGAGGACCATTTCTTCGGGCAGTAGCTTGAGGAAACCTAGTATGTTTATTCCTAATGCTGATTCCACAGTAGATGTGTTCACTAGAACTTGTGAAGATCAACTATGTAATTTAGAACAATGTAAACCCAATAAATGTTTGTATAATCTCTCTTATGAAGAGAGGTTATCATTGAAAATGTTGCAGGATAACTCTAGTTTTGTTGTACAACATGCGGACAAGGGTGGGGCAATAGTCTTGATGGACACTACTTATTATAATAATAAAATTGAATTTATGCTTGATACTAACTTAACACGTTAAGATTATTGGTAATGAAGTTAATCATATAATATTACATGTGAAATATGTTTTGAATTAATTAAAGGCGATAGGCATCGTTTCTGATGACATTTTCAATTTTGTTAGCTTTGATCATTCCACCATTCCTGTTTTCAGAGCATTTCCCAAAATACACAAAGATTTGAATGACCCATCCCTCAGACCTATTGTGCTGGGGAGAGGGTGGGCCACAGAGAATTGTTCTATGTGGATAGAGTTTAAATTAAAACCTGTTGTTAACATCACACCTAGGATTTTAAAAGACAATGCACATTTTTTGACTAGTTTATATGCATTTTTAGATACCTATACTTCTGATGTTTTGTCTATATTGGTCATTTTAGATGTTAGGGATTTATTTGCTGTTATATCTAATGAATATGGTCTCAATGCCATTAACAAGCTCTTGCATAATCAAGACTCAATCAGTAAGCAAGAAATCCAACAAATTATGTGTCTTTTAGAACTAGTATTACAACATATTTTTTTTTGTTCAGTGGACATTATTTTTGGCAGAAATGGGGGGTTGCCATGGGCACCCCCTGTGCCAATTTTATGCCAATTTGGTTCTTGCCCAATGGGAAAAAGACACTATCTTTGAGACCAATCATCAATGGATACAATATGTGACATTCTATACACATTTTGTTGATGTTGATTTTATGTTGTGGACGTGTACCATTGAGTCCTTGATGCAATTTGTTCCCTACCTTGAACAGTCCACCAACTTTTTAAGGTTCTCAGTGAACCATTCTGTTAGAGAGATGTAATACTTGGATGTCCAATTAGAACAGAGTGGTAATGCTATTTTTCACTCTAAGGTATACAGGAAGCCATGTTGGAAAAATGGGCTCTTGGCAAATGACAGCATGCATCTTGGATTTGTATTTTGTAATATTGTTAAAGGACAAACCTTGCGTCTATCTAGGCTATGTACTGATAGTGACTGTTTATATGAAGAACTTAATATGTTTAATACCAGGTTGATGGCCAGGGGCTATAAACGGACAGAGGTTGACCATATTATCCAAGATGTAATAGGTTCCAGAGAGACAGAGGTAGCACCCTAACTCTCTTCCAAGGGGGCATTGAATAGGTCTAGAACCACCAGACAAAGTAGGAGACAGTCAGTTAATAGAAGTAAGAGCAAGGTCACTTTACATGTCACCTATAGTAGTGACATTCAATAGGTACAAGATGTGATTCGAACCAACTGGAAAATTTTGCAAACTGATGATTCCTTGAAAGAGTTGGTGGGAGATTGTCCTGATTTTGTATTTAAGGGAAATAAGAATCTAAAGCAGATCCTTTGTGATAGGCAGCTAAGGGTAGAGAGAACTTTTAACAGGATTGGGACTTCCCATGACAACATTGTAAGGCATGTACTTATATTAATAGGAAATCCAACTTTACTCACCCTACAATAGGGAAGGAATATACCTTTAAAGCTATGGCAACCTGTTTATCTAAGAATATTATCTATTTAGCAACTTGTACCTGCTGTCTCTCATTCTATGTGGGGAAGACTAATTGCAGGTTCAAGGATAGGATTCTGAGACGTTTGTCAGCGATTAGACTTAAGGACAAATGGAATGCGCTCTCTACACATATAAAGAGTTATCCAGGCCATTGTTTTTTGTTTCAGGCATTACAAAAAATCAATGGTGATAATAGGAAGGGGAGTATTTCCAACTGCACAGAATAATGTGAAACTAGATGGATTATTGAATTAGGGGCTAACAGACATCCGGGACTCAATGGTGTGGTGCCTTTAAGGATGATTCTGAATAGGCGTAGACCTTATATTCAGAAAGATTAATTCTTAATTGTTTTATTAATTGTTTTATTGATTTTAGCATTTGATTGCTGTATATATATTTAAATGTTTAGTGAACTGTCTTGTGCTGTTTGTCTGAAGAAGGGTTTTGTACCTGAAAGCGCTAACATCCTTGTCTATTAAATTATATTTGGTTTTTCAGCCTGTTGGTTTGTGGACTATATTCATTTTTATCATAATACAATTGAAATGTAAAAGTTTGACAGTAAAAGTCACTTGCATATTTACTAATGTGTGGTCATATAACTATAGTACTTGATTTAACTGACTTCCGCGGTGGTGCAGCTGTGGCGTTGTTGCTTCACAGCAAGAGATTCTCCCATTTGATTCTCGGCTGGAGTGCGGGGAGTGCCTTCTGTGTGGAGTCAGCATGTCCTCCCCTCAGCTGAGTGGGCATTCAAAAGACATGCGTAAATGGGTGTGCCTTCGTTGAAGGTTGAACATCGAGCTGGCACCTTGGCTTTTGTGAAAATCTACTGCCAATCATTAGCAGACCGGAGTTCCACTGTGGCAACCCCTAACCGGGAAAAGCCAAAGGACAACAACAACAGCAACTGTCAGTCACAGTATCTAAAACATATGCAGTTATTTTCAGTAAAGAGTTATTCCTTTATTAATTAAAGTATTTATTTATTTTATTGGTGGATAAGAAGAAGTTGTTCCTTTCACATGTCCAACGGTAGGCTATTCCAGCAGTTGAGTGCAATATTAAAGGATATTTTTTCTCCAGATGCAGGTCAGAAGAGATGCATTTTAAATGAGTTCATTTCTCATTACTGACAAAATGTGATTAGGCTGAGGTTTTAACTATTAGTTTGGAAAAGAGGGGTGGATATTCATTTTGAATGCCTATACTGAATAGAAATGGACAAGGAATGTCTCTTGCACTGTTAGAGGAAGTCAATTTGTTTTAAGTAGAAAAAAAAAGGTAGTGGTGAGTTCTGGAATCTGAGACTGCTATAAAGAGGCATATTTTACTAATGGTGGTTTGTAGTTGGGTCTGATTAGTCATTAGGGCACTAACTGAATAGTGGTTAACAAAAGCCCCACTGCGCAATGAGCTGCAAAGGCGCCTGCCTCAAGCCCATAAACCTAATCTCAGCATCCATGCAGCTAGTGAATAAAGCTTCCCCTTACACCCATTTCATGACAGACATGACACCACTCTACTGCCATTATCTCAGGAACCAAGAAGCTCACTCAAACAACCCCTCCCTCTAAAGCAGTCAGCCGCATTAAATTATGCCACTTACCAACCATTAGCAGCAGCATAATGAGTGATTAGGCTGTAAACAGTAACGGACACTGAATAATGCAATTAAACCTATTTTATATATATATATATATATATATATATATATATTTTATTTATTTTTTTTTTTTATTATTAAAGCCTAGCATTGAATACTGTTTTTTTTTTTTTTTTTTTAAATTCTGACCATCCTGTAAAAAGGTTGATCCAGTTATATCGGTTGCCCTGTTATCTCCATTGTCTTGCTCATGTGCATGTGAAATATACCGTACGTTAACAGGCAACCCAACCAAGGCCGCAACTGCACCTGCGCAGCAATGAACACCTACCTCAAGCCCACAAACCAAAGCACAACATTCCTGCTGCTCTAAATGGAAGAGGAAGCAACACCAAGAGCCAGAACACCCAGACACCGAGGCAAGCAGGCCAGATTGACAAGGATGACAAGACCACCATGAATACAACCAATCTGCCACACCACGCTTGAATTCCCCTCTCCCAGGCCCCGACTGGGCAAGCACCACCATAATGCAAGGAATGGCAGTCTGTCACTGCAAAAGCTTTGACCATGCATTAAGATGTCTAGAGCTTTGACCACATCAATGAGACCCCTCTGTCTGTCTCACAAGACGCAACCAACTACCAAAAAGGCCTCACGGACCCCCTCCCTTCCTGGATTAGCCCTAAAATCACCATGACTAATGGAAAGAGCTGTACAAAATGTTGGTGAGTTGGTGGATGCCATGCCAGATGGGCACCAACAGCACACCACTCAAAAAGAGACCAAACAGGCCACTCGGCTTGGCTGGGTGCCCATCCCACCTTCTCTTTTTCCAAAACAGCAACACTTTCTCAAACTAAAACCAAACTGATCTGTCAGATCAATCCCCTCCACTGAACAACATGAATATCATCGGATGACATCAGTAAGCATGCAAACAACACAGAACCATCTAAAGCTCACCCCATCTGCTATTATCCGCTCTTGTCTGAAACAAGTTTTATAAATGTCATTAAAAAAAAAAAATTCAGGCGCTCTGCTGAAATCTGAAAAGCTTAGAGGTATGAGCACCACGAATCCTCTCTGAACAGTCTGACAACACCAACAAGTAACCAAACCCAAAGGCTTCTTGGCCTAGGCAGACAACCCCAACCAAGTTACGAAACATAGCTCATCCTCTCAAGGGCCCTATGAGCTGCTCCACTAGTCAGTAAACACAACGAGTAACCCACAACTAATAATAAAGTTAATTAAAGTGGCTCACCCCTCAAAATTCCCTCGGAAGCCGACAAGTAACCCATGACTAAGCACAGTTAGCCTCTGAAGCCACACAGAAAGGGAAAGAAAATAAATAACTAAATAAATAAATAAAACCATATGGCTATTCCGTCCAAGGCCTACCTCTACACACAACAATACCCCCAGGTTGTCTTAGGCGTACTACCTGCCTGTAGCAAGTTCATGCTAAAATGTGATTGCTTAACCCAGCTACACTAGACTAAACCTCTTAAGCCCCTCCCCATCCTTATCTCATTTCCTCCCAACCATCCCTGCCTCCACTTAACCCTTTCACCTTCCCAACCCACTTAACTCCCCCTAATATCAACCTAACCCCCCATGAAGATGTCCCGGGACAACTTAGTTTGTTGTCAAACCTCATTTATTGTTGGTGCACAGTTAGAAGTCACATTGGCAATGGTTTCCTATGGAGAAAAGCATTCAGCTTTATGCCATTGATTTTTTTCCCTGCGGGCTGCTTATGCTCAGGATATTTCCTCACCAAATTGCGTAGGGAAAACTCTTTTTAGTAGTGCAAAATGTATTTATCATTTTTCTTTTCTTTTCAGGTGATATGTGCATACGTATCTGTTTCTTAAAATTGTAATAATTTTAATGCCGGTGAGATTTCTAATTTTGCATTGGGAATGACTCAATCAAGTTGGTGAAACCTTGGAGTTGGTATATATAAGATGTTCATTGTGTTTCACTGCTGCAGTCATTACACTTGGGTTATCCTGCCATCAGGCAGGCCCGCAGTCGGCCTGAGTTCCAAAGTCTTGGTCCGGCATTGGTTGCTGTCGCCTCTTCCCTGACGTCAGTGCGCCAGGGGTATATAAGAAGTAGCCGATACCATTTTCTCCAGTCTTTTTTGCCGCGCGGTGCCCGAAGCAAAAGCAGTTTGCAAGTGCTGGTCGGCCGACTCCTGAGATTTCAAATTCGATTTCAGAACCAAAGTCTTCAATAAAGCTAAGTACCCCATTGGGGAAACTTTTTCTTGCCTCAGACCGATGTCAGTTTGTGTTTGTGTCTTTCGGCTTTTCCCGATTTGGGGTCACCACAGCGGAACTCTGGTCCACTAATGATTGGTAGTGGATTTTTACATACCGGGTTACCAGCCCTGATGCACACACAACCTTCAACGAAGGCATGCCCCATTCATGTATGCCTCCACACAGAAGATGCTCTAGCTGAGAATTGAACGGGACAACGTCTTGCTATGATGTGACAACGCTACCGCAACACCTCCACCGTAGCTCCTCAGACCAATGTCAGTAAAAGTTAATAATTGTATTTCTTGTGGGAAGCAAATACCTCATAAGGATTTTCATTCTTACTGTATTCCATGCCTAGGCCCAGATCACAATGTCACTAGTTGCCGGTTTTGTGCTAGATTTCACAAACGCACTGTTAAATGTCTGTTTGATTTTGCTTGCCATTACTTTGGGTGAAGGTTTAATTATGCAATGCCGTTGGAACAACCGACGACCGGAATGCACAAAAAATGCAAAGATAAAGATAAGGAAAGGCAACCGAGGCCCAAAACTGACGACAAAGCCTCTTCTAGGCCAGTCGCTGGTTCGCGAGTTTTCAGTGAGGCGCTTTCGCAGCTCCTGACACCCGCTACCTCAGAACCACAGGCCGCAACCGACTCCCACGTGGAGGTGCCTAGGCCTCTGGATACTCAAGATGTTGGGCCAATGGAGATTAACCCTTCAGATGGGTCCGGAGCTGCTGAGCAGGCATCGGCTTCTGAGGGTGTTTTCAGGCCTACTCAACTTGCCATTGCAACTACAGCCAAGACTAAAACTGCATTAAAGACAAATAAGCAAGTACAGCATTCACCTGGACAGGCCTCCATGCCTAAAAAAACAGATGCTCAAGATGGCCGAAGACTTGATAACTCTGATCAGGGGTTCCCATCCCCCTCCTTATAAAAGGCCTAGGCAGAATACAGATTATGGTTCCTCTGACCAGGTTTCAATATATTCTGATTTCTCTTCAGACCAGGGATATTCTTTTCCCCCCTATGAGGATTCTGATGCTGAAGAATCAATTCCTTCAGCTTCTCCTCCTGAGGATTATTCTTTTGGGGAAACTTTGCATACCATGAAGGGAGCATTTCCATTAGGAGGGCCAGGATTACTCATAATCCAAGAAAAGATTCAGAGACTTTCTTTTACTGCCTCAGCACAGGCCCCTTGCTATTCTGCCAGTGTTGGACATTGTGGATGATGTGTTCTCTGAATCTAGTTTAAATCCTGATTCTTTACCCCCAGCTCCAGTCAAGCCAGACAGGTACTACAGAGTCCCTGACTCTCACAAATTTCTTTATAAAAACCCTGTTGCTGACCCAGAAACTATTTCCCAGGGTCCCAAAGGGGTTAAGGCTTCCACAGTTAAGAATCTAGTTCCCTCGGATAGGGACTCTAGAGCCTTAGACAGATGGGGAAAGAAAGTTTACACCTCTGCAACTTTAGCAGTGAGGGCTCTAAATTGCCAGTTTCACATGCTTAAATATCAATAATACTTACTGTCTCAATTAAAATAGAAAATGAGTACAAATGCAGAACAACCTGACTACAAGGAAATGCAGGATTTATTGCATGCAGCTGAACAAGTGGGAAAGCATACTTTGCAATGTGGTTTTGATTCATTAGAAGCTTCTTGTAGAGCAGCAGTTACAGGATCTGTGATTCGAAGGCATGTTTGGTTAAAAGAACAAAGTTTACCAGATCATGTTAAGGCAAAATTATTGGATGCTCCTTTGCAGCAAGATAATTTATTTGGTATTAAGGCAGAAGAGGTATTAAAGAAAATGGAGGATAAGGCAAAATCTATGCAAACAGTGAAGGATTTCTTACAGGTGCAGCCACCACGATTTAGCAGAAATTGGCCTACAAAGAATTGACTCTTTCCAGTGTCAGACAGGCCACAAAGAGGTAGATACAGACGCCCAAGTGGCAAATCTCAGCCACAAGGATCTTACAGACCATGACAGTGGGGTGCTTCAAACCCAAAAGGAGGTGAGGACAAGTCACAACCTTACAGGAAACAGTCCCAATGACTTTCCCCTTCCAATGCCAAATTCTTCCCTTTTGGCAGCTCCCTTAGGGGGGAAACTAGCACTTTTTTCTCAAAACTGGCAAAGAATCACCCAAGACAAATGGGTGCTGAATACTGTGTCTCAAGGTTACATGTTCCACTTTTACACTTTTCCAAGGCTAAAAGGAATGCCAGACCTGCCACAAAATCAATGGGCAGAGGCACAAAAACAAATTACAGCTCTCATGGACATGAGAGCTATTCAAAAAGTACCACAGCAGGAAAAAGGACAAGGATTTTACTCAAGACTCTTCCTGGTACCCAGAAAGGACAAAGCCTGGAGACCCATTCTGGACCTTTCCATTCTAAATACTTACCTGGATGTTCCGAAATTCAAAATGCTGACACTACAACAGCTCCTTCCCATGTTGGGCAAGAAGGCTTGGCTTGTTTCTTTGGACCTCAAAGAGGCATACCTGCATGCCCCTATCAGACAAAATTGCAGAAGATACCTCAGATTCATAGCTGGTTCAATGCACTACCAATTCTCTGCACTGCCCTTCGGCTTATCTACTGCGCCCATGGTCTTTACTAAGTGCCTGGCACCAGTAATTGCATTTTGCAGACAAAAAGGAATTCAAATATATCCATATCTGGATGACTGCCTGATTCAAGCAAAGAGCAAGGACATTCTTCAGCATCTGGTGTTTGTAAAAAGATTGTTAAGTTGCCTAGGATACACAGTAAATGAAAAGAAATCAGAATTAGTGCCCTCACAAGAGATAATATTCCTGGGTGCCAGCTTAAATACAACCGCCCAGATGGCTTATCTCACGCCAGACAAACAAGGACAACTGACTCAGTATTTTCAATTGATGGCAACAAAGTCCTAACTCCCTGCAAGAAAAATTCTGCAGGCCTTGGGATTCATGGCATCCTGCATACTACTAATTCCATATGCAAGAGTGCATATGAGGAAATTACAATGGTACCTAAAAATTGTTTGGTCTCAACATTCTCACAGCTTGGAGAAAGTAATACCACTAATTCCCTGCCTACAAAAGGAGTTTCGATGGTGGGCACAGGCATGTCACCTCAACAAGGGTCAGCCTTTCACTCTTCCCACAGCCAGGCAGACTTTAACAACAGACGCCTCGGATTATGCCTAGGGAGCACACATGGCAGGAAAATGTATTCAGGGCACATGGACCACAGACCAAATGCATCTTCACATCAATCAAAAAGAGATGTTGGCTGTACAAAATGCCCTTACAGCTTTCAAGGACCTTCTGCATCCAGGACAATTACTATTAAAGACAGACAACACCACGGTAATGTGGTACATAAACAAACAAGGGGGTACTCATTCTTATCCCCTATGCAGACAAGCCATGGCCTTGTGGAACACAGCTCTAACCTATCAAGTTCATCTGCAAGCACAATTCCTGCCAGGAAAGAAAAACACTCTGGCAGACGACTTAAGCAGAAACATCATGGATCCTCATGAGTGGAAATTAAATCCACAAATCTTCAGCATAATAATGCAAAAATGGGGGTGCCCAGACATAGATCTTTTTGCATCACCACTGAATTACCAATTACAAAAATTCTGCACAAGGACTTATCACACACAAGCATGGAAAGTGGATGCTCTTTCGTTCAGCTGGAAAAGCCTACATGTTTATGCCTTCCCACCTCTACCTCTCCTTACAAGGGTACTCCTAAAAGCCAGACAAGAAAAAACACAGATGATTCTGATTGCTCCAGACTGGCCACGCCAGCATTGATACCCAATCTTAAAGAGCTTAGCTCAAGGCCCACCTTGGATTTTGCCTCAAATCCCACACCTTCTGACTCAGCAAAACAATCAGATTCTGCACAGTCAGCTCAAAACCTTAAACCTGGCTGCATGGCAGATTCATTAGCCAAACAAACTACTTCTGTCTCTAAAGCTGTTATGTTTGTCATTTTGGAGGCCAGGAGGCCTAGCACCAGGAAATCTTATTCAGGCAAGTGGAAGAGATTCTGGGCCTGGAGCCAGGCTCAAAACCTTGATCCTCTGGTCCTTAACATTCCTCAGATACTACAATACTTGACTGAGATGCTGGACAAAGGACTATCCTTCTCATCCATTAAGATTCATGCTTCTGCCATCTCGGCTCGTTACAACACAGATCCTCCTATTTTCTCTCATCCATTGCTAAAGCAGTACCTCAGAGGGGCTAAAAACATAAGACTGCCCCGGAGAGCACCAACACCAACTTGGGACCTCAATTTCATTTTGGAAAAGCTCACTCTGCCTCCGTTTGAACCAGCCAATTCAGCAGAGTTAAAATATATATCATGGAAAACTGCTCTGCTTCTGGCAATAACCTCAGCATGAAGAGTCTCAGAACCGCAGGCACTAATGGCATTGGAGCCTTTCATCATTTTCCACCAAGACAGGGTTTCCTTAAGAACAAACCCTTCATTTATGCCTAAGGTGGTATCCAGTGTGGCTCTTAACCAAACCATTCACTTGCCAACATTTTATCCAAATCCCCAGAATAAAGGGGAGAGGCTTCTACATTCCTTGGACATACACAGTCAATTGCGCTTCTACTTGGACAAAACAAAAGCTTTCAGAAAATCTGAACAATTTTTTGTATCATATGCTGCAGGATCACAGGGAAAGGCTATTTCAAGGCAGACCATTTCAAAGTGGATAGGACACTGTATCCAGTTCTGCTACACACAACATGGGAAACCTGTACCTAGTAATATTAGACCACATTCCACCAGGGCAACTGCCACTTCTACTGCCTACCTTAGAGGAGTACCTACCAAAGATGTCTTGGAAGCTGCAACTTGGAGTTCAGTGCACACCTTTACCAAGCATTACCATTTGCCTCTTTATTCTAGATCCAGAGCTGGCTTTGCCACTGCAGTGCTGCAGGGCCTCATAGCCACACCAAATCCTCTTTAGAGCCAGCCACCCAAACTCAGCTTTGGGATTCTACCCAAGTGTAATGACTGCAGCAGTGAAACACGATGAACATAGTACAGTTTTGTACCTACCATAAATGTAGATGTTCGAGTGTCTTCACTGCTGCAGTCCAGGTTATTCACCCACCAGCCCCTCTTTCTTATCTGGGACTAACCTATACTACCTATGTGGTGTATTTGCTGGTTACTGAAGGTTTTATTTTTACCTTTTTTGTATGTTTTATTAGCAATATGTATTGCCTACCATTTTTGGGGGCACCTGACATCTGGGACAAGAAAAACTGAAGAAAATGGCGTCGGCTGCTTCTGACGTCAGGGAAGAGACGACAGCAACCGACGCTGGACCAAGACTTTGGAACTCAGGCCAACTGCGGGCCTACCTGATGGCAGGATAACCCAAGTGTAATGACTACAGCAGTGAAGACACTTGAACATGTACATTTGTGGTAGGTACAAAACTGTACTTTCAGGGGAGTGGGGGGCTTGCTCCCAACATCAGGGGGTGCAGGAAAAAGACAGTTTTCAACCTATGTTCTTTTGATGCATCGGCTTTCAGGAAGTTGACATTTCATAGAATAACCATGTAATTGCTGCATTGTACTGGACTTTTGGTAGAAAGGGGTCCACAGGGCAGCATATCTCTCCAGTAGATAAAAAGAAATAAGCAAAAAATGCTGTTCCTATCTTCATTGTTTGTTGTCTCCACCCTCTTCACCTTCCTATTACCTCTTTTCTAGCCCCTCCCACCCGAGCTTTCATTCCATGACTATCCTCTTTCTTTGTCATCTTTTCTTATCTTCTTCCCTCTATAGTTCACCTACTGACAACTGCATCTTATCTTTTTGAGTGCACTCCAACCATTGTCCCTTGCTTTGTAGATCTCTTGCTACACTTTGTGATTTTTCTGTGTAGCTGTCTCACAGCTTAGCCTGTTACCTCAAGGCCACACTTTAGTACTCAAGTTTATTCTTCCCTCTCTTTCATCATCTTTGTTTTTAATAATGCCAGTAGTGTGCATGGCTCTAGGCTTGCGGAAAATTTCTGCAGCTCTTCTTGCCAAGGCTTTAGTGCGACCCCCCCCCCCCCAATGCACAGTCCTCCAGTTCCTCTTATTACAGTTCTATATACATTTGACTAAGTATTTCTGTAGAAATTGCTATGTAAATTATTTTTCTGTTACTTATCATTTATTATAACTTGTCTTTCTAGTATTACTTAATTATCTTTTTGCTTTCTTGTATCTATTTTAGGTCAACAGTTTGATTTACACTTATTCCTTTATTTACTGAGTCTTACCCTTTTCTTGCTCATGGTTGTCGGGGGTGCCTTTTGCAACATGTAACTGGCATAAGGCAGAGAAACATTCATGGACAAGATACCAGTTTGTTTGCCAGACACACACACACACACACACACACACACACACACACACACACACACACACACACACACACACACACACACACACTTTTCATACTTATGTGTAGTCTTGCTGCATATTATGATTTGTTTTCATCAACATTGGGTAATTGATGAAAAAGGAGCAATCTGATGTAGTCCATCCATATGTTCAAATAAATGCATTCATAAATAAATAAAGAAAAATAACATTTCAGTATACAGTTTGCAGACAAAGTTTTTCAAATTTCTGTCAGTGTCAAACAGCATGTAATCGATCGTTAAACAGCTTGTTGCAGTAAATTGTTTTGTTAGATCCATTTATTAACATTCAGGTGATTACAGTAAAACTAAGAGATGAATGGAGCCTTGTGGCTAATGATAGAAGAGGATGGCTGAGGATTTGAAGACAGTGGTACTCACAAGCAGTGCAAAGAACACTTTACCAAACAGCTACCAAATCAACCTTGGCTGACAGGTTAGCAAAAATGTTTAGTTTGATGGAGTGAGACAGAATAGCAATGATTTTGGCATATTAATGAACCTAACTTTGAGTTTTCCTAGATTATGCTGTTGTGTAAGTCATTAGTTAGGGATGACTCAACAATAGTATTAAGGCGTCCTGTACAGAATCCATACTGCTGACTGCAGAATGCTGCCTTTTTATTCCCAACCTCTTAGGGCTGGATAGCTTTTTTCAAGTCCAGCCTTTTGGACAGTGAGATAACAGAGATTTTGACCTGAAGCTATTTGCCACCTTTGTGAAGGAGGGGGTTGAATGCTGGTAGTTTTTGGAGCCTTGATAAAGCAGCCACAGCAGAGAACAGATTAAAGGTCTTTCAGATGTATGAAAAGTGAGGAAGTACCTAAAAATGAAACACTCTATATCCTGACCATAAACAAACCTTGCAACAACAACAGCAACAGAACAATGGTTATCAGGAACTGTTATTCTGTAAAACTTTATCTGGAAAAAAGCTTGAAAGTGTATATTTTATATATCAAAATATTTTTTCAACATTTGCATCATCTGTGTTTAAAATATATTTAATTACAACACTTTATGTGATACAAGTAAGCAATGCATTTAAAAATAGCTTAAAACACTTATGTAAAACAACTTTTCTCTATGATTTTGTTTTCAGTAATGACATATTATGTATTTTATCACTTAAGGCAGGAAAGGTATTTTTCTCAAGACTACATGAAACGCTGCTGAACCATGTCAAACCTCTGTCTCGGCACCAAAATATATGAGAAAAGAATACACTATCAACACACTGAACATACAAGCAAGTGAAGTTTCCACAGAAAGTGACAGCATTGCTTCTGTTGAGGTCATAGTACCCAAAATTCAGTGTATACTACTATCGATAAAGTGTAAACTGTTGTGGAAAAAGGAAGGTTAACTGATATTGCTTGTTTACAAATAAAAAGAGTCTTAAGGACACAGATCACTTCCTAAGTCTCCATAAGGTCAACATCCTGTGATTCAAAACTACCTCACTAACTTGAATCAAACATTACCTGTAATAAAGAGCATTTTCAGGTCAGAAATAGAAAGCAGCACTCCCACATAAGTATCTTTGTGTGCCTTGGGGGTTAGTAATGCACTCAATACTGTTCTTTGTATAAATCAGTGATATCACATCTTGAATCCCCCACAACAGATGCACTAAATGCCAACAATGTACTGCTGAGATCTGGTTCAACTGTTACAGGTATGCACTGTTAGCTAGAAGAAGACTCTTGTATGCTCTGCAACTGGACTAAATTAAACAAACTCACACCTAATATGATTATTGTTGCCCTCACGGCAACAAACAGCAAAAGGTTGTAGAACATGTAGAATTACAATAACAACTGAGGCAGCGTTTCCATATTTGTCAAGGAACATATTACCTCCAGGCAGATCGCTAGAGACCAGCAAACTAAATTCACTCTAGATAGAGGATTAATTATCAACCAATAGGATGTAATAGAACTCCTCCTCTGGCCCATGATGAATATATAATATTCCTCAGTGTTCTAAATGAGATCTCGCTGTAAGCAAAAACTCCCTTATTTTGGGTGAGTTTAACTACCCTTCAGTAAAATGAGATATCTATACTTCCACTGTAAGTATGTGCCAGAATTCCTAAACTTAATAAACAACGTTTCCCTTGAACAGTTGGTAAGTAAATCTATTAAAGGATATAACATTCTTGAGCTGATTCTTGCAAAAATGTTTACGTTATTCACTGCTTCACTGGTATGTCCTTCCCCAGTGAAATCTAACCAGAAACTTGTGACCTTCTCCTTTAAACTCTCAAAAGTTCCTACATCAAATCTTGCTGAATGTAAGGACTACAAATATGGCATCCTCAACTTACTGTTTCACAAAATATCAAAATTCACTTATGACTGCGCCTCCCCTAACCTTAGTACAGCAGTAAGTTTCACTAAGGAATCCTACACCCTTTTAGAAAATTGAATATAACTAACAGACCGAAGCATCATGGACAATTCAAAAATAAACCACTGAGGTGGTCCACCACCATAAGTAAACTATGCAACAAAAAAAAAACAAGTCCTTAAATTATTTAATAGGTCCAAACCATCTATTCACAAGGATAATATCAGAAGCACAAAAAAGACTAGTATCAGGTCCACTAATAAACTTAGGTTGACATCTGAAGACAAAGATGATGATAAAACATTCTTTACCTATGTTAGAAAACTAAAAAGCAATACCCTACATTCTTTTAAATTATTCATAATGAGTTCCTATTTAGACCCAACAGACAGTGCCAAAAATGTTGTTTCAACTTTACCCCCAAGACTTCCATTCAATTCCCCAAAATATTTGAATCCCTTACTCTCGCAATTATTTCTAAACACCAATAACTGAAAGTGCTAACCAAGACCAAAAGTATTGCCTCCAGGGAACCTGACAATATACCTGGCTACTTAATTAATTGTGTTAAATATCCTGGCACTCTTCATTAATGGTTTAATCTAAGTTTCGCTACTGTTTTTTTTCTCTGATTAGTGGCACACTGCAGTGGGAATACCCCTCCAAAAAGGTGGCCTTACAAGTGACCTTAGTAATTACGGATTCCTCAGTCTTACAAGCTTCTTCTGCAAAGGCATAGAACATACTTGCCCTCATAAGCTGCGATATCAAGAATCTTATTAGGTATAACCTTCAACAGTTTGACTTTATGAAGAGTAGATCCTGTCTATTTAATCTTCTAAACTTCCTTGAAATGTTTACAGAGCTTGTAAGCAGTGTCAGTGGTGCAATAGCTAGCACACCCACCTATGGTACAGAAAGCTGTAGGTTTGATTCCCACACCGAGCAGATCACCTGCTGATACTGCAACGTAGTATAAGGTGGGTGCCATACTCCTAGGTGTGTCTTCCTTTGGATGAGGTGTTATACCAAGGTCCCATCTGCTTCAGTTGATGCTAACTCAGGTGGATGTAAAAGATCCCACTGCACCTATTGAAAAGAGTAACTGAAGTTCCCTGATGCCCTGGCCAAATTCTTTCTAGTACTATAAATACCACCTTGGTCTCTGAAAAGAGGCTACTTAGTGGAACTAACCCAGTCAAAAAAGGATACATAAATAAAAAATAAAAATAAAAAAAATTGTAGAAAGTGGCCAAGCAGTGCATGTGGCATATCTTGACCTGGCCAAGACCTTTGATACCGTTCCCCATACTGGCATTATACAAAGGCTATATGATTTATAAATCAACCCATAACTGGTTGGATGATAGCAAACTAGATGAAAGACAGAATCCGCACAGTGAATGTTGTAGGTGCCTCATAAGAAAGCATGAAAAGAACCACTGGTGTCCTTCAGTGCTACTACCTCTCCTTTTTGTTATTTACTTCTCAGGCCTCCAAGCAGAGGGCCAGGACCTCTGACTGACACATTTTGCAGATGACTGCAAGTTGGAGGGGGGCTGTTGTTAAGTCACCCTGTAACACCCAGACTAGTAAACTCTTGGTATACTTAAAACAGGCTCAAGGTAAATGCTAACACATGTAGTATCATCACTTTTTGTACAAAGCCCCTCCAATCATCATACTCCATAAATAACATACCACTACAAACAAAATTATAATCAAGGACCTAGGCACTTATTTGAAAGCTCCCTCTCTTTTGACCATCATATGACAACAGTTCTCAGTAAGCCCTTTTCTTAGCCGATGTATTTGCCAAAGGAGTATATCCAAAGTCTAAAGAGGTAACCACTCTCTTTTATGTTCAGCATAGATCAGGCCAATTATTGAGTACAATATCCTCTTTAGGAAGTATCTCAGTAACCATATCAAAGAAGATATAGCATATAACTCTGGAAAAATCAAGCCACATAGGGAAAAGCCAACCCACTCTCAATCTCTGCAACACAATTCCGTACAATGTTATATCCAAAATTGTCATTTCTTCCTGTACTAAATTCAGAAACTCCAGTTTGGTGGAACCAATTGGGGACACCAGGAAGCCTAATTTGTGCAATCAAGAGTAGACAAGTATAGCCCCTTATTCACATCCTTAATAGAGCTTTAACAGCTGGATATGTCCCTCATATCTGTTAAGCAGGTTATTGTTTTCCCAGTCAGTAAGGAAAGTTCTTCTACCGAATGATCAGCCTCACAAGCATACCGTACTCATACCAGCATGAGTGACCTCATTCTCTACTGGCACTTCCCGGTATGATTTTGTCTAAGGTAACTCATATGCTTAACATATTTTTGGAGTACCAAGCAGATTAAGGTTTATCTGTCAGTGTAGGTTACCTAGATCTGGATAGAATGTTAAAGAGCATTCCCAATAGCAGAAGCATTTGTAAATTTAAAGAGCATAGGAGTTGGGAGGTAAGAAAAAAAAAAGGAAAAATGGTCATATCTGAAAACAGGAACTTTAATTGTTACTTAGGTAAACTGCTTCAAATGCCTGCCCCACCATATCTGCAGATGACTAGAAGCTTGGTAGCATTGTTCTTATCCCTGCTGATACCCTCTCCTTTAAAGGGTATTAGTGATACACACAAATGGTACAGCTGAAATTATTACTTGGCAACCACCACCACCACTTATATTAATGTGCAACAGCTAAACATTGACATAATAGTTAAAGACACTGAAATCCTTTTGGGTGTTGCTATCATTCACAATGCACATGGAAGTCAAAACCAGAGAAATACTTGTCCCCCTTTTACACAGGTGTTATCACTCTAGTTATAGGATACAGTATACTATTCAGTAACCTATTTATTTGCATCTGATACAGCAGGAGAACTAAAAAGGGCTTCAACAATTGTCTTATAGCTAACCTACAACAACTGACTCATTTTTATACTTCTTATCACCTTCTTAAAGAAAACTTATGTTTGATAAAAAAAGCATTAAAGGATCCTTACATTTCAAAGCCACCTGCTTAGAATATCCCCTGGTGACCATCTGAGTAAAAGAGAACACTGAGTCTCAATAAAAATAAATATCCACTATACCATGACACGTGGCAGCTTCATATCTCAAAGATGTCCACATCTGTGAAATAAAATCCACTTGTCAGTGAAACCCAGCCAATCAAGTCATACCTTCAAAGGGGAACCAGAGAACTGAACGAAACCTACAA
>NC_056745.1:1107292988-1107302988 GCF_019279795.1 Protopterus annectens | reverse complement strand
TACTTCACATTGGATATTGTGCTGTACTTTATAGCATAACACTCCGCTCTTTCACATTATCTTGGTAACACTTCATGTTTGGAGGGCTGAATTTTACACAAACTAGTGCAAAGGAGGAGAATAGGTGACTGCCTCAGATACACCTTCCTGCACATGCTGATAGGAGAGGGGATGTGAGCCATTCTGTAATGCTTCTGTTTGTAGTGTTTCCAGACTAGGGGAATGAGGGATGGAATGTTATGAGTACAACAGCTACAAGTGAAGGCTGCATGCTTATTGTATATTTGGGTTGCCTTTTATAGTAAGGTATATCGTACCTGTTAATCGTGAAGCACAAGAAATCTGGTCAAAGCCAAAAATAATGAGTTGGAGGTCAAAGATCCACAATCCCAGATGGATTTTAATTATTTCCCTTATAAATTGATTACGTTGATTGCATTTATAAGTCTGTTATGTAAAAAAATGCAGTTGTCAACTGTTTGCCAGAAAAACATCAATTTTATGAGGAACAGTATATGCCAAAACTATGAAGTTTAAGTCTGTGAAAAGCTGGATAGTTGAGAGGTAAATGGCATATTAATCTAGGTTAAGGATACAGCCCACCATCACGCATAGGACGGCTATGTCACTGCATGTTTTCTGTGTTTTATAATGAGCAGGGAGTGGCACTGTAAAATGTTATGTTGTGTTACATTTTCATTGCTCTGCACTGGTCTGTTGAGTAACTTTTGTGCTGTTTATGAGATGGTGCACTGTCTGGCAGTTGGAGAGTTCTCGTTTGTTACTAATTTAAGTGCATTCATATGGGTTTCAATTCATGTAGTGATTAAGTGACAGTAAGCTGGTTTAGTGTGAGTGCTTGGTGCAAATAACATGAAATCTGGTAAGGGAAGGGGGTCACTTGCCTTTATTTGAAGGATGTAATACGAGTAAGACTAGGGATGTTCTTCTCATATCCCATATTCTAGGTATCAGAAATAGTAAGGACAGAAGGTGGAAGATAGTAATAGCAATAGTTTGGATTAGTAGGGTATAGTGTGGAATGAGATCCTTTTATCATTGCAAAGGTATATTAGTTTGCATTAACACTTCATCAACATTTAATGTAATCGAGAAAGGACTGAATTCCCAGGTAAGAGAAAGTTTAACGTGCCTCTTGAAAACCACTTTGGAATTACTTAGGAAGAAGTGCTTTGGAGTAGGTCATATAAGAGAAATGAATTACTTAGTTAGTTGGAGGAATTATGTAGGAGGAGTTAGTAAAGAGGGTCAGAGTGGTGGGACATGCCTAGGGGCAGTGTGAGGAAGACATTTTTGTATGGATGGTGAATGGAGACTGATGGCTTCCACACTGTTACGTGGGAAATGAGTGGAATGCATGATCACACCCAAAGGCCGTTTCAACCTAGTTCTGAGAGGACAAGATGGAAACCAGCAGGAGAGGGTGTAACAGGAAATATGTAAAGTTGTTGTTGTTGTGTCTTTCGGCTTTTCCCGGTTAGGGGTCGCCACAGCAGAACTCCGGTCCGCTAATGATTGGCAATTGATTTTTATGTGCAGAGTTGCCAGCCCTGATACACAACCTTCAACGAAGGTACGCCCATTCACGCATGTCTCCCAGAAGACTCTCTAGCTGAGAATCAAACCGGACAGCATCTTACTGTGAGGGAATATGTAAAGTAAATGACCTAAATAAGAAGAAGAGGGTATTTGCAAAACTAATTTAGGAAAATATAAAGATAGTCTTTCTTAAAGAGTTTAAACTGAGGTAAGAAGGATGTAAAACTACAGAGGCAGGGTTACTCTTGGTTGGACGTCATTCTGACATGTGTTCAAGGATTGGAAAGAAGGGTGTGGCATGTAAAAACTGTATATTGTGAGAGTATATGTGGCTGGAAGGAGCATGTGGGAGGAAAAGGTGAATATTTGAGTTCATAGATTCATAGGTTGATAGGTTGGTACTAGGCTATCAGCCCTAGGGCCTATACAGGCTTAGGCATAACAATTTCCTGGCTATTTCTTCCCACAGTATTTACTTCCCTGGATGCCTGTCTTGCAGGGTGACTGACATGATCCCCAGGGTGAATTTGCTTTCTCCCATCCAATCATCAAGGTTCCTTTTGAAGAGAGACAAAGAGGCACTCTGCTTGACATGTATGAGCAGCCTATTCCAGAGTCTGAGGAGTCTCCGGGTCAGGAACCTATCCCTCCAGCATGTTTTGTTCATGCTGATGACAAGGTTTAGATCCCTGGAGCATACGTCTCTGAGGGATTGGGATTTCTTTAAGTGTAGCATGTCCAACAGCTCTGGGTTTGACATGGCCTTGTATGTTAAGCAGAGATCGCCTCTGAGTAGACAATATGCGACAGAGTACAGGTGGAGCTTTTTTAGATGGTCAGCATAGGGCATCTGCTTTAGGCCTGTGATTCTTTTAGTGAGGTATTTCTGCGGCCTTACATGGGTCAGATTGGAATAACACATGTTTTGACAGGATAAATGCAAATGGTTGAGTCTGCTGGACAGAATTGCAGAAGACGTATATAATATGTAGACAGGATTGAGGATGGAAGTGTGGAGATTGTGGAGAGGCATTTATTCATTCTGCAGTGATTGGAAGTAAAGGACAGAGAAGGGGGTGGAGGTGTAACACTTAAAAATGGAAAGGAAAAAATAAACGCCTCTGGTTGAAGAAGGTGGTCCAGCAGGTAATATCAGAAAGCATAACAAAAGAGGGGATGGTATTCATTGGGTGCTGTCTGGATTAGGAAGGCACTGTAGAGTTGTTGTTTGAGAGAGATATCAGGCTTCTGAAATAGGCAGATGGAGCAGAAAATAAGTGAGAGGGAAAGACTGGTTTGGGGATGGCAGGCAGAGATAGGCTTTGTGAATATCTTGAATGTCTGTCAACCTCTAGAGAACAGACCTAGACACAAATCCCCAATAAAAAGGGTAAGCTTCTCAGCTCTCCCTCAGTAGGAGAAACCATTCCTTCATTTCCAGTCTGAAAAGCTCCTTGTGCTATACTGAAAGGGTGTGTCAGACTTTCAATGCTAATTTTTTTTTGACAAATATCCGCAGTAAGTAATAGTGAATCATTAATTCATCAATAAAACGTTTTAAAGTATGAAGTAACAGGTTCAAATTATACAATGAGATTCTCATTTGATTTTTTTTTTACATGTATGCATTTGTTAAGTAGTAAGCCTACTGGATACAAGGGTCCCTTTTCAGGGATGTCTCGGGAGCAGTCTCTGGTCAAATGGTGGCTGACTTAGAGTCAGACAGTTGATATATGAAAGTGAAAGATATCAATTTCCATACTTTTGTCTACAGCTAGCAGCTTATTAATAACTCAGTGCCTTAATCCTCTGTTCTGTCAGACAATACACAGGACAGAATTTTAGTAGATGTGTGGAATGTGTGGACTTGTTAACAAGTGTTCCATATTTTGCTTATTTGTTCCACATTATGGGAAGTACTGTTCCACATTTTAGGGGATGGAAGGTTGAGAGCTATGAATAGGAGATATCTGGCTAAAATGAATGACCCCTGATTAACATAAATTGTGCATATTCTATATGAGGTATTAAGACTTACAAAAACAAAAAGTAGGACATGGTTCAGTTTTATTTGTATTTTATTATAGCACTAACATCTTATACCTAAATTTACAACAGCTGAAAATTTTCTGCTGCAAACATAACCTTTCCTGTACATCACAGAGCACAAAATAACAGCTGTGCACTCAGAATATATGAAAAATGTCATGACATATACTTTAAATGTGTTTATTTTGTTCAATTAGATGTGCTGGCATTTAAGTTAAAAATGTTTACTGTGGTTATTGTTATATGTTTTGCTAAATGGCTTTTTATTCAAAAATTCCTCTCCTACAGTTGTGTTTGTGTCTGTGTGTATGTGTGGGGGGGGGGGGGGGAGTTAGGAGGTTGCCTGAAGGCCGTAGCAGGATTCCAACAGTCTATGCTACACCCCTGTCTCTGAAATGCACTCTTTGAATAAGCTCAGAGAAAGGGGGGGTAAACAATATTGATATGCCACCTTGACAAGGACAGATGGATGGGATGATATTTAAGAGAAAAGGCAGAATGGTATTTCATGTCAAGGAGGTAGTGAGCCCCTTGGAATGCTTTCATGGACTGGTGGAGTGCATTAGAAGGGATTAAGAGAGATCTTCATACAGATGGAAGACAATTTACTTTCCACTTATTCTTTCTTTATTAACTGAATAGGTGGAATGGTCAAAATACCCTTTTCAGCTAAGACCTGAGCCACAGAAAAATACAATTTTAAAACTAGTATAAAACATATCACATTGTTCAGTCAGAAACAAATGCAGTTTGCATAAGCACAAAATATTAATTATGTAATGGAAGGGAATTGATATATAATGACAAACTGCAGCATTCATATAAGGTCTCCTTAAACCACAAGATTCTTTTATTGTGGTTAACTGTCAACAAATTCTATCTATGGCCATCAGAGATGCACATATAGTTCTATAGTTTTCTGCAAGTAAACTCTTTGCTTAAGAATCAGGGACAAAGGCAAAAAATAATGGGGATAAAGGACTGCAATTAGAGACAATTTTAAATGTTACATTAATTTAATTAAAACGTTAGAATAGATGTTTTACAACAGCAGACATTTTCTGAAGAAAAGGAAGTATGAAGCTAATGCCTGGCATTTCTTACAGACTAATTCTCAGTGACTTGCTAGGAAGTCACAATATTTAACAAAGAATAAGGCAAAAAAAAAAAATGAGACAAAGCATGGGACATTCTGCAAAATCAGAGAGAGTTGGTAAATGTAGATATGTCTCTGTATTAGTTAAAGAGATTACTTTAAACAGCGGTGGTAGGCAATTATGTAGTTAGTATAATTTATAAAAAAGCAGACTGTGGCCCAAAGGTCTAAAAACATTGAATGATCACTGAAGGGGTAATTTGTGCCTGGGACAATGGTTTTTGGAAGTGAGGTGCACAAGAAAAGAGATGACGTGGAGGCATAACTCTCAGCTGTCCAGATTTTCGCAAAATGTCCAAATTTTTGTCTCATATTTTTGGTCTGTTCCTCATAAAATGTATGGTTTTCTGGCAAATCACTGAGGACTGAATTTACTAAATAATGGCATACATTTCAGTTTTGGACTTCATATGCTTCAGAAAATGCATGCCAACACAAATCCTGTTATGCTGTTAATTTTCTAAGCTCATAAAAGCAATATTTAAAGTTGTCCCTATTTTTGGGCCTTTGCTCCCCCATTATTTTAGGTTTTGTCCAGATTGCTTACACTAAGAGGTTGAGATGTATAACTGGAGGAGAGTGAAACATTCTGAGGATAGTTTCCTCCTGGCTGGATATCTGTTATGAGATACTGCAGAATGTGTCTATTGTTTTAGTTTCATACCTTGAAGAAGAATTTGAACCTATGATGTTATTTTTCCTTCTGACTCTATAAACACCTGTTCTTTTATGGATTAAGTGCCTACTTTCTGGAAATTGCCACTTTGGATGCTGTAGATTTCTCAGCATGTCACATCAGAGGTGGATGATGTCACTGATGGACATGCCTGCATGTTCTGTTAGTGTGCTTTGATCAGCATTTACAGTAGTAAAGTTCTGGTGTTCTGTAGTAATACTAGGATGACTGCTGAATGAGAGAGAGAGATTTGTGTTGCTGATAAGACAGGAGTGTTGGTGAGCAACCTTGAAATCAGGTCTATCAAATAACTTTAAGTTATACAATTACTAAGCCTGAGGCAGGACTCTGGTGCTTTGGATGCTCACTTGATCACTGTGTTGGATAAGGGTCCAGTAGGACAGTGAGCTCATGGGAATGGTAGAAGGTTCATTGTCTCAGTGGGTTACCTTATGCTTTGAAGTTCCTTGTAACTCCCCAGGTGTCTATGTGGGGGGGGGGGGGGGGGGGCAAGTGGTTATAGCTGACAGCCATGAAGCATAGGAATGGAGTCTGGAGAAAACAGCATTAAAAACCAGATGCTACTTTTGGTCTTTTCAATTTCTGTAAGGAGCTGAGCCTCTTTTATTTGCCCTATTTGATGTTATATTTTATTACATTAATACTGTAATTCAGTATAGAATTTGTTTTTTCATGTCATAATAGGCTATTTTAAATAGATGCACCTGGTTGTAATTTGGAACTGGTAGCACCTGTAGTATGTAAATGCATCAATGTAACTCCTTTTAAAAGTGCTTGTTACATTAAGAAAATATTATATTTCATTATATAAGGCATCCAGGTACCAACTTTAAATGAACTTAATTCATATCATTTGGCATAAACTACATACAAACTAACAGAAACAGACAAAATCTATTCACGTCTGTTCATTTAGTATAATGATAAAGTAGTGTATGGCATCAAAATTATCATCTCCTTGTGCATACCCATTTTGATTAGAAATCAAGAGTGCACCTTTCACTAATTCTAGTTGAGAAAAACAGATGCACCCATGTCATCTGATGCTTGTACATTTTTAGGTATTTACTAATTTAAAACCCACATATTTTGTGTAGGAATTGGTTAGTCTGGTTCCAGACTCCTGCAGACATAAGTTGTGATTTTTTGAGTGAAGGTGAGCTGGATCATCATATGTGCAGTGGTGATTATGAAGTATATACAGCATCGGTTCAATCTGCAAACTCGTGGTGAAAAAATGTAACTGCTTAATACTGGGCATATCTTTTGAGCATTTATCTTTTTAATAAAGTATCACCATCATTAAATGTTGCAACTCTGCACATTTTCCATTGGAAGTTGTATTGGACAGTGCAGTGGTGCAGTGGTTAGCATTGTTGCCCGACAGCAAGAGGTTTTCCAGTTCGATTCTCAGCTGAGGTGCCTTCTGTGTGGAGTCTGTATGGTCCTCCCTGAGTTCGTGTGGGTTTCCTCTGGGTGCTCCGGTTTCCTCCCACATTCCAAAGACATGAGTCTGGAGTGTTTCTCCCCAGGCCTCCACTGAAACTAGGCTGTGTCTCAGTCGGACTTTCCCATTAAATAAATAAATAAATATTGTACTAATATGAATATGTATATTATATGAGCTTACTTATGTTTGGTCAACTCATCATAGAACAAGGTACATTTCATTGAGCGTAACTTGACAACATTAAAAATCCTACACCCATAAGAAATATAATGCAAGAAGAAGCTCTCTGCACTACCTTGTGTTGGGGGTTTGATTCCCCAGCCCCTCCTTATTATATATACCAACTCTGCATTCATGGTTACAGTGGGGAAAAATAAAAAAAACGCTGTGTTGTATCATTTTTTCTTAAGTTAAATCAATAGCATTTCAATGAACTGTGATAAAAATGAAATTGCACTTAAGCTGCTCACTGAATCTGCACTTTGGATTGTGGTCGTAAAGTGTTCAACTTTTGTTCACTTACCAGGTAAACAAAGAATAACTGTGATAAATAAACACACTAGCTGGAGTATAAGATAAGTTATCTTATGCTAATTAGATTCCCTGAATTTTAACTTGATGTCACTGATTTTAGGATCCTTTGTCTAAAAGTTTATTATCTTGAGGCTGACAGTTATAGCAAGGTATCACATAAACACGCACGCACACACACACACACACATACACACACATACACACACACACACACACACACACACACACACACACACACACACACACACACACACACACACACACACACACACACTCACAAAACACCAGATTGCACTCACTTAGGTATATCTAAACACTATGTTCAATCATAGCCTCACATCAGGCTTTGTGCCCACTGAATGGTGCACAGCAATAGTTATTCCACTCCACAAAGGGGGAATCACCATTGATCCTGGGAACTTATCTCTCTATTAGCCTGATGAGCCTGGTCTGCAAGGCCATGGAACGTATCATCATGGAATTCATAAACAAAGACATTGGTAACCTCCAAACTCTGGACCCCACCCAGTTCAGGTTTGTGAAAGGCAGATATTGCCTCCTGAACCTGGTTGACTTCTTTGAGGCAGTCACCAAAGCCATAGACAAGGGTAAGGTGGTTCACACAACCTATCTTGACCTCGCCAAGGCTTTCGACACCATCCCCCATTCTGGAATTATAGCTAAACTCACTAAACTAGGCATAAATCCCTATGTCACAAGATGGGTTGCCAACTGGCTCACTGACAGAACCCACACTGTAAATGTTGCAGACTCCAAATCTAACTTCAAACCAGTGACAAGTGGAGTACCACAGGGTTCAGTCCTGGGACCTCTCCTGTTTGGTATCTACTTCTCTGAAGTACAGGCTAACACAGAAGGCCTTTGGCTAACAAAGTTCGCAGATGACTGCAAACTAGGAGCCATTGTCAAGTCCCCAAATGATGCATACATCCTATAGAAGGGCCTCACTGAGACAGAGGCCTGGTGTCAGAGCCATGGCCTCAAGCTCAATGCCAAAAAGTGCATTGTTATCCCCTTTAGTAAAAACTTTGTACCCATGAACTACCACATAGGCAGCAGCCTTCTTAATACCGAATGTGTGATAAGAGACCTTGGGACCCAGGCGGACAGTAGTCTCTCCTTTGATAATAATATTGCCACAGTAGTCAGGAAATCTTTCTACATGGCACACCTCATCAAAAAAGGGTTCTCATCCAGGAAAAAAGAGGTAATTGTTCCCCTCTACTCAATACTCATTAGACCCATTATAGAGTACAACGCCCCTTTTGGAATGTTCCTCACAAGACATCTGCAGCAGCTAGAAAGGCCACAGAAGTACCTCACAAAGAGAATTACTGGCCTCAAACAGATGCCCTACACTGATCGTCGTAAAAAACTCCAGCTTTAGTCTGTAGCATATCGTCTAATCCGAGCTGATCTCTGCCCAACATATAAAGCTATGTCAAACCCAGAGCTTTTGGGCATGCTACAGCTAAAGAAATCCCAATCCCTCTGAGCTACACGCTCTAGGGACCTAAACCTTGTCACCACAATAAACAGGACTTGCTGGAGGGATAGATTCCTGTCCCGGAGACTTCCCATACTCTGAAACAGGCTACCCATCTACGTCAGGCAAAGTTTCTCATTAACACTCTTCATGAAAAGTCTTGATGAGTGGATGGGAAATAAGGAATACACCGCAGGGATCACTTATGTGGCTCTGCTCGACAGGGGCACAGCAAATTAACTTTCTTGGGGTGGCGTAAGCCAGGTAGCTTTGTTGGTTAGGCTTACTTAGGTATCTACCTATGAACCTATATAACATCAAACAAAGAAAATATAAATACAAACTGACAAATCTTTTTACATTATAAAAATACAGTAATTGAAAGAAACAACTGGTGTACAGTGAAGAATTTCACTTAGTTTCCCACATCTTTAAATATAAAAACTTTACATGTATTTTATACTGGGCAGCACACTGTAGCCTTTTGCTTAGAATATACAGTGCTGGTTAGCACTGACCAGTAAGTGTCAGAAAGTAAGCAATTTGAATGTGTGTGTGTGTGTGTGTGTGTGTGTGTGTGTGTGTGTGTGTGTGTGTGTGTGTGTATGTGTGTGGTGGGCAGTGGGTTGTGTTGCCCCTCAATGACAAGCTCTGGAAACCTGCTTATAACAAAACTATTTCATCTGCTGCTTTTCGAAATTGTCTTGATTTATGAGCTGGAACAAATGGAATTTCATTGTAGAAACTGCTGGTCACAGATTTCTTTCCCTTTTTTCTACCTAATGTACTGAGTGATGACCATTATTTTCCCAGCTGTGGTTTCTATCATATTACACCCTTTACAGAGATACAGTGGAGAATTTAAAGTAATAACCTGTGTACGTGGAGATTATAATTCACAGGTGATTAGTAAATAATAAACCTAGTTGTGAATTTTGTACTTAAAATTGCAGAGAAAAATGGTGTGTACTTACCAGGTAACCCTTTGCACACAGATATTAGCTACTGACAAAAATGATTAGTGCTTGTATTATAGAAATTACAGTA
>NC_056745.1:1107150488-1107287988 GCF_019279795.1 Protopterus annectens | reverse complement strand
CTTCCCAATCCTTTCTAACCTCCTCAGATTGATTCCTAGAGTTATCGTGCTGTACTTTGCCCTACTAATTATCTATTTTTTAACAGCAGCTTCTATTCTAGATTCAGCTAAAAACTCCACTAGTGCAAGTCTTTCCCTTTACTCTGATGTCAATCCCTTATATGGAAGGAGTCTGTAACCTGCAGAGCAAATGTCTTCTTGGCCTTTTCCCATTCTATTACTTTATCCCCCTATTTATCTGTTCCCAATACCTTGATTCTTTTGCCAGTTTCCTCCAGTAAATTCCAGCCCCCTATTGCTATTCGGTGTACCCCTAATTCCAGTCATCCCTATCACCAGAATCTTCTTTCTCAGTTCCCATGTTGGCTCAGTTCTTAGAATACTTTCAGCTACTTTATGAATATAGTATTTTGGTTTAATTTCTCCAAGACTTTTGGATTTCTAATACCATGACAGGAATGAACCCCATTCCTAAGTGAAAGTATGACTAAAGTTCATGAAATTTGTATTGTTTCAGTCTTTGATATTAGCCAAAATTGCTCTTTGCAGCACTGGCAATGTGCCTAGAAGTGACTTCTTCTGCAATTCATCCAGAGTTAGATGTATCGGTAACAAATCTGTATACTGCTGTAAATTCTTTTTAATGAGACCCATTGTTCCTACTACTGTTGGAACTGTCTAGGTATCCTTTTTCCACATTGCCCTCATTTCTGCCTTCAAATCCTTGTATTTTATAACTTTGTGTCTCCCTCTGCATAAGACACTGTAATCACTGGGTGCGTTTTCAGTGACGAATGCTATTTTTGTCCTCTTTTCATGGACTGCTATATCTGATTTTCTTGCATATATTTTTGGAACTGTTGGTGATCCCATGTAGTATAAACTTCATAATTTACTATAATACTTTGGGGCTCATATTTCCAAAGCTTTTTTGGCTACTTCAATATATTAATGTTTGCACAATCCCCAATGCAACAGTTTTACTACAATAGTATTATGCCTTTCAGTGTACAGGTCTACTGCTTTTAGTGTATCATACCCAGCAGCAAGCTGTGCAGCAGTTTACAATTCTGTCTTACAAAACCTGCATTTGTCTGTTTCTCCATCATGTTCAAAGAACTTTGTAAACCAATGTACATGTAGTCCAATATCCTGGGCTGCCAAAATTAGCCTTTCATCTTTTTGTTTAAATTCACCTGTCCTTAACTATTTCCGCATTAGATCCTGATCACCATGAGGTTACTGCAGGAGTTTTCTGCAATTGCAGCTATATTTATGCATTTTCCACATATCTTGTCATCCCTTCTGATCCTTCATCTTGTATCTTTCTTTTGTTTTTTGGCACATTCAGTTGTTGCCTGATTTTTATCTACTTCTTGTTTTATTTTTCATTCTCAGTTGACACTGATATGCTTCTCCTAAACTAAGCAGGGAAGTCATCTTAGAATTGTTGTCCTCGTTTTTTAAAACTTTCACTATGTTTGGATCTTGTGAGGTCAGCAGATATGTATGCAGTCCCATGATTGCAGATCTATCCATACCATACACAGATTGTTCCCATTTTTACAATTCTCCATTATGACTTTACTTAACAATAGATGATCCTTTGTTCCATATGACTTTCATTTGTTGCCCTTTTGTTCTTGTCATGATTGAGGTTTCTTCTAAACGACTATAAACTGTGTTCATATCAGTTCCACTGTATAGTTTCTGCATCGTCAGAAGGCAAGTTATTTGTCTGTAGTTTATAGAATATATTGCAGATTCACTCTTACGGAAGAGTATTGTTTTTCCTGTTAATCAGGTTGGCATCTGTTCAGGGTATGCATATAAGTAGTTCTTACTCATGATTAAATCTTCATGTAAAGATGTTAATACTTTTAGGTACTGCATCTAGGCCTGGGGTTTTACATTTTTTCTTAATTTAGTTTCAGTTTCTCTAGCTGTTACCTCATGCCATTTCATATCCTGTACATCTGAACGTCTTTTTCTTTCTTTTACTTTTTCTATCTATTCAGCATCTTTGTTATGCTCCACAGGATCTTCATAAATACTTCTCCAAAATGTGCCTATTTCTTCTTTTTTGGTGGTGTTTCTATTCCTTTTTCCTTGTTTCCCAGTTGTCTATAAAATGTTTTGGGGTCATCAGTAAATTGCTTATTTTCTACTTTTCCTTTATATTTATCTGCATATCTTCAAAGTTTTTCTGCCTGTGCAGATATCTTTAGTTTATTATTCGCGTCAGTGTATAATGGATGCTGGTCTGTTCTGATACTGATCATTGCTTTTATCACGTATATCTTTCTGAATATTTTTCTTGACTTATTCCCTCTTCTGCCCTCTTCTGACAGCAGCACTTCTTGTCTTAATTCCTTTTTAGTCTTCTGTATTCCATGCTTCCATGATAACATTTGATTTCTTTCCTTCTTTTCCTTTACTTCCCTGTGTTTTTGTGTTAAGACTTTATCTGTTGTTAACTTAGCTGCAAAGTAATGTATCCTGTTTACTTCTGTTATATTGCATGAATTTCTGTTAACAGTCTTAATTACTCAGTTCATTTGTTTTATCAAACTTCTAACATTTTGGGTCTTACTGACTTCTGTAGTCTATTTTTTTAATTGATCTTAATATGCTTATCCATCTCAGTTAAATCAAGCATTTTTTCCCTTGAATTATTGTCTTCTAAACTGAGGCAACATTGTTTGTATATTGTTTCCTGCAGTCATTCTACAGAAAGTTCCACAACATCTTCCTGTGCCACATTCTCTTCAGATTTATCCAGTATCATCCATTGATCTCACTTATGGGAATTCTCTGGCATATCACTCCACAACATTAACTGCATGAAAGTTGCCACAGTTTTCTGTTCCTTCCCTTGCTGTACAACTCCAACTGACCTTTTATATTGGTTTCCTACTGAAGCCTCCAAAGTGTCTTCAAATAGCAACTGATTGGATACTTCCACCTCCACTGGTTTCTCCTTAGTTTGGGAATTCATTATTCTATCATGCTGTGATTTTTATCAGAGTTACATTTTTCTACACTAAATCCTTCATTTTGCAGGCAATCCATGACTTCAGTTTATATTTCTTTAACTTATCTATTACTAATCCTCTTTTCTGCTCCCCCTTTATTTTCTTATTTTTTGTATTATAAAATGCTCCATATCCAGATACCTTTCCATGTATTTCTCTTCAAATGTCTTTGGTGCTGCTTTTTTCTGTTGATCAGTTTTGCTTTCTCCATTGCATAAATATTGCACTATATTAACTCTGTTTTTCCTTCCCATGTCCATATTTCTTCTTCAGATGTCTCCCACTCCTCCTGTTTCTCCTTACTTGGGGGGCTCATTATTCCATCATGCTGTGACATAAACTGTGTCAGACTTTCTGCACTAAATCCTTCATTTCACAGGTATTGCATAAATTCATCTTCTGTTTTTTTAACTTCTACTGTACTAATCCTCTGTTTTGCGTTACGCTTTGTGAACATATTTTTGTATTGTGAAATTTCCATATCTGGGTGCTTTTATCTGTATTTCTCTTTCATTATCTTTGGAACTGCTTTTTAGTGATTTATTTACCTTTCTCCTTGGCATAAATATTGCATCATATCAGATCTCTCTTTCCTATGTCCATATTTTTTTTATAGCTTTCAAAAATCTCTAGATTTTGTTTATATTTTCGCACTTCCTCAGTTGCTTCTTTTCCAAATGGCCCAAGATTTCTTGATCTGTATAATGTTTTTCTTGAATCTGTTGTATTAATGAATACAAATTTGCATTTGAAGCTATTGACAGTTTTTCTTGTGAAAGTATTTCTCTTTCCTTTAATTTCTCTCTTAATCTTTTATGTATCTTCTGTCCAAAATTCTGGTCTTCAACAGTACATGATTTCTTTCTTATCCGCAACAGTCCACTCTGTCTTCTTTATATGTCTCTTTTATTGGCCTGTCAGTTTTTGTGTGGACTGTTACTTCCTTATACAATGGGGGGGGGGGGGGGGCTGACTTCTCCCTGAGCCTGCCCTGACTACGTTGTGGGAATGTTCCAAGTCTTGAAGATTCTACATTGTCATTTTTTCCAGTACTGCCACCAGGATTGGGCACTTTTGTATCCTGGGACTTCTGCACCCAACTGTATTTTTTATTTTTTTACCCTACCATATATATCCATGATATATATGCTGTATAAAATTCAGTCTATATATCAGTGTTGTCTTGGTGAGATTTTGTAAAATCAGGATTCACCAAGACTTGAGGAATTCACTTCCAGCAATACTACACTACTCTGCTTTGCTTGCTGATTTTATCATCTCTCCATTTGGATTACTGTTGTTATTCTCTTTAAGGATCTGCATCCAAAATCCCACTCTTTTCTTAACTGCTTGAGGTCTCCATCCTGCTTCATCATCATTTCTTTACACATTGAATTATAGCTTTCTGCTTGTGTTAAGTGTAAGAGCCTTAACTGTAAAGCTCTAAAATATCTCTTCAAATCAGGTAATCCTAAACCACCTTGTTCTGGTGGAAGGCTCAATTTATCCCACTTGACTTTTGCCTTCTTCCCCACCAAGATAAATCCTCTCAACTCTTTATTAATTACTATCCACAGCTTACCATCTGGTTGATAAAAATATGCCTGACCTATGTATAAAACTAAAAATATTTTTACTGCTTGTATTTTAGACAAGAGCTTCCAGTTGCTTAGTTTTTTTTTGTCTGATGTTTAGTCTCTTCCCACATATCCTTAGTTGCCATAACATAATCCTTTTTAACCCATGCTCCTAAATAATTCATTTTAATATATATAAATATGGGTATTGATGAACCAATTCATGTGTGAGTGCAAACTTTACAACTACAGCCATTGTTTTATCTTCATTAATTTTATATCCCGAAAACCTTAAAATGGTCTCAAAATGTTGCACACTCAGATGCACTTTTTCTAGTTTCATCACATACAAAATAATATCATCAGCAAATAAAGCTAACCTTTCTTGATTTCCATACTAATGATATTCTTGAATTTCTGAGTCCCTTATTTTCTTTGCCAGTGGTTCTAAATATATATATATATATATATATATATATATATATATATATATATATATATATATATATAGATATATATATATATTAAACAGAAATAGCAAAGAGAAAAGAGGACACTCCTACCTAGTTTCTCTGTTTAGATACAACTTGTCACAGAAGAACCCTCCAACCTTAATTTTTGCTTCCAATGCCTTATATATTCTCCTAGGTACCTTTATTATTGTATCAGGGAATGCAGAGTCTTCCATTGCCCTTTTCATAAAATCCCAGCATTCTCTTTTTGAGTGCTTTCTCTCCATCTAGACTGACCACAAATAGTGGCATTTTCTTACATTCTGCTTCCCTCTGGATCACCATTGTTCTTTTAAGGTTGTTAAATGTTTTCCTCCCCTCCACAAGACCACGTTGATCATAATTTATTAATTTTGGCATCACCTTTGCCATTCTTTTAGCCATTGTAGACATAAGCACTTTAGAGTCAAGGTTTAAGGATGAAATGGGCTTATATGAAGCTGGATCTGATGGTTCTTTACCAACTTTAGGTAGTACAGCCAATACAGGTTTTTTCCATGACGTTGGTGTTTCCCCTCCTTTTAAAATACTGTTAAATAAAACCTTATAGCTCTTTATCACTATATCCCCTGCTAGCGTCCAAACTTCTACAGGAATACCATCTATTCCTGGAGACTTTCCTGCAGATTAGTTATACATCATAATTTTATCTTATCTCGTCTTAACTATTATTTGCCTAATCTCAGCAACATCTGACCTTGGTATATTTAAGTCTTCTATAAATATTTCCATTTCTGCTTTTCCTTGATTTCCACATTTCTCTACTTTATACTGATTTTCATAAAACTTCTGAAATAATACTAATACATCAACAGGATCTCTGGTTATTTTTTTATATGCTCCCTAAGTGTGACAACAGCCCTTTCTACTTTCTGTTGCCTAAGTTGTTGTATTAAAAGGTTTTATGTTCTGGAGCTATTTTCAAAAAAAAAAAAAAAACAGTTGTTTAACAGCAATCTTTATAGACTTATGCATATTATCCAGGTACTCCCTTATTTTCTCTTTAGCACAGTTCTGTGACTTTAGCCATTTTCAGCCCCTCTGAAAAGTTCTAGTTACTTCTTAACCATATTTATTTTTCTTTTATCTCTACCCTATTTTTAAACTCCATTTTTATTTTATCCCACTCACTAGCTATAACTTCCAAAGTACTTTCTTTCTTCTCTGTTTACTACCAAATAATTTCCACTACTCTTTCCTTAAATTCCTCTCTTTTTAACAGGTAGATGGGGAAGTGCCCAGTGTCACATTTTACTTCTTTACCTTTCATTTTTATTTTAGTTATTATTGGCACATGATCTGAAATAGTTATTGGATGTGTATCAAAGCTCACAAATAAACATGTTCCTGTGAAATATAATTTCTCTCTAGTCTAGTCCATTTATTGTACCTTGGAGAATAATATGTAAATTTTCTCATAGCTCCTACTATTGAATTCATGTATTCCATACCAAATAGTTTCTTAAATTTCTTCAAAATTCTACCCTCTTTTGTTATATTTTCCTTCAAGGCCCCTCACTGTTGCAAATCTAATTCCAGTCCCCACCTATAAGTAATATGCCCTGCTGAAAACTGATTATTTCTCCCAAAATGTTAAGCTGCATAATAGCAGCTTTAGGTAGAATATAATTACATGCCACCTTATTCCGCTTCCCATAACAATGCCCCCTTACTACTACAAATCTACTATTATTTTTTTCTCCTTTTTCTATTATTATTAGAGCTGTTCTAGTAATTAATATAATTAGTCCTCTTTTCCTTTGTCCCTGATATTCTGCTAGATATCCATCTTGAAATCTTTTATCAAATTCACATGTTTAGTTCTTTTCAAATGTGTCTCCTGTAACATTGCTATATGCACTATGCATTTCTGAATGTAATTCAGTGTTCTTTTTATTATGTCACCCATTATATATGGCAGCTTTTGTAGATGTCTGTTTACAGTTTTTATGATGTCTGCACCCACTAATGTTTGGCAGGTTTATCTTTTATGCAGTTATTTCTTATCATATCCCTTTGCACCTATGTCATTTTTATCAGACTTTCTGTTTTATTGAAAACCCTGCAAATAACAACCCCAGAACACCCCCACAACCTGGTAACTTGATGCAAACACACGAAACTATGTACATCTTCATATAAAATAAACAGCTGCAGACACAGGCACTATCTGACCTAAATTTAAGTTTATCAGTGTTAAGAGGCATGTTACTGCATGTGGTCATACTTGCACTAATTGGTGTCTGTTTCTTTTTTGATTTTTATTCTCCTCCCAGATGTAAAAAACAACTAGCATGCTTTCAGAAAACATCAACTTTTAACCTTAAAGAAACCAATGTTCTGGCTTTTTATTGTGCTGTAATTAGCTTGATTCCATGGAAACATAAGAGAAAAAGAAAAAAAAAATGTAGCCCCCAGCTGCAGGTTCTTAAAGGCATGCTGAACATTTATTGCTAAAGGAAACTTTTCCTTACATTAACTGATCCCTTATTTACTTGATTCCACATAAAAATTGCTATTAGATTAAGCCAAGGGCCTTAATCCAGACATTCACCTATGCAAAAATAAGAGGAAACATGTCAGCTCTACATATATTATGACCTGTGAACTTTTACATCCCACACCACACATCAGCAATCCAAGATTACAGACTATTAAATTAATCACGCTTTTGTCCAGCCATTTTGATTGCAATACCTACACATTTCTTAGTACTAAAAGATGAATAAAAGAAAGAAGGTATCTGTTTACTCCAGCATCTTTATCACATACAACAATAATTGAAAATGTTCTACCCCATGCAACATGCAATTTATATCATGAAATGTTTTATAGAAATACTGTTAAGAACAGAAACTGTTTAACTTCGTTATCTTTTACAATCTTCTTTTCCTTCCCTTTGTGCCCTTCCAAACATTATTTACATGAAGTGAGACACATGCCTTTCAGTTCCTCACAACTTTAACGGAGTCAAAAAAATATATATATATATATATATATTCTTTCCACTTTTTCTTGTACAGCCATATTTCACAAACATGATTGTTGCTTTGTAAACTCACATTTATTCACTAAGTTCTCTGTTGCTGGTCTTCTTCTTGTTCACCACCATCTCCCAACTCCAGACTTCAATTCAATCCCAAGCTACTCCCAGGTCTTTTAGTAAACTCCTGTGATTTTCGCTGTCTCTCAAATATTTTCCTTTGAAATACTGGAAAATGTTTCACTGGCAAAGTTTCTCTATAAACTTTATTATCAGCTAAATGAGAAGCAGAGTCCCCTTATGCTTGATGGCTCATCTTTTGTTGGACAGACTTTTGTATTTCCTCCTTAGCATGTTCTGTATCAAAAATGACTTTGATCCTCCAGGAAAAACATTTTGAAGACAGCTAGATACAGCAGCTTGAATCTCACAATTGCCTCTTGACATTTCCTGGAGTAAATGTGCTTCTCTTCTGGCAGGTGTATAGTGTATAATCATTTTCCACAAACGCTCTACTATCTCCAACTTTTAATATTTTGCCTTTCTGAGACAGTTTTGTCAAGATCAACTCTTTCTACTGGTAAGATTGCATCTTTACTAATACAGAACTTGGCTGTTTCTCATGGTTAGATTTGGAGCATATACAAAATGTACCCTTTTAATTAACAAATCCTGCAGTGCAGTACCAGTGTAGTTGATTATTTGTGTTTGCAGAAAATTAATACAGCTTGTTCCTTCCAGCTTTTCTGGTACAGTAGAAAATCTCAAACTTTCCCTCTCCTCTAGTTCTACCATTTTTTTTAAACATCTCTTCTTGAGCAGTGTCATATTCAGCCAGCCGTTTCTTCATTTTGACCTCTAATTTTTGCAGTTTTATCAGTTCATTTGAATATCTGCTTAACGTTTCTTCTGTTTTTTCCCAGACTTTTGTTATTTGAGTTGATACACTCCTTCAGCATTTTGTTTCTTTTAATCAGCTCTTACCACATTTAACTTATTTTCCTCTCTAGGTTACTGGAGGCCATGTCTTACCCCAAAGCTTGAGCTTGAACTGCTTTTTGCTGAACAGCTGCAGGATTCCTCCCAGTCAGTGTGTTATCTGTTTATGTTTACTAGATGATTTTCTCTAGACTCTCTTAGTTTCTTCTTTAATGACATTCTTTATCTTTCATTTTCTTTTTTCACACCATCAGATCTGAGGTTAAACTGTTGATCTGTGCGTGGCCATCATAGAAGTCCAAAAGCTCAGACCCTTAATCATATATAAGCTAATTATTTCAATCCCATTCATATTTTAATCATGAGTTTTTATATAATAAATCTTTACATGCATTGCCCTGAAGGTCAATTTTCTTAAAGTCCATTCTCAGTGTCAGTTATCGGTGCCATATCACTTTCTCTTAAACAGCAGAAAAGTATAACAATGTTATTACCTAATGGCTTTTAGTTAAATACCACTGGGCAGAAAGGACCAGGTGAAACAATCCCTCATATCACTAGACTGGATTCTTTACACAGGGTTGCTGTAAGACTAGTTACCAACTAACACCCTAGTTAATCCTAAACTTTGCTTATTCCAACTCGATTCTTTACACAGTGTTACTGTAAGACTAGTTACCGGAGTGCTAACACCCTAGTTAATACTAAACATTGCTTATTCCGTCTTACCACCAGACTAAAAACAAAAATTAAAAGCAACCCTTTGATGAGCAAGGAATTATAATCCTGGTCCATTTGGAATTATAACACTTAAAGAAAGATTTGTATTTCTCTGCTCCATGACTTGAAAAAGTAGTACAGTGCTGCAAAACTGTGAGTTTTTATAACAAGCAAGCCTCTCTACTAAGCAAATCTAAATTGGACAGAACATAGATTATCACAGCTAGCCACCTATTGTATCCTACAGCTGCACAACTAAAGGCACATTAATCCTAAAATGTCCAAATAACAAGTTTCACCTGAATGACCATTCACTTTCAGGATTAACTGCAAAATCTTGGAATAACCCTTTTGCAGAAATTATAAGTCATAAAAATGTATTGATATTAAATTAATCCAGTGTGGAAAACAATTTGGGCTACCATCAGAAATGCCACCAGTGCAGAATGCAGCATGCATCTCCCATCATGAATTAATATGTCTTAACATTTTTTATTCAAAAAATGTTTATAATCAATCCATTCCAAACAAAGGTTGTCTAGGATGTTACATAAAATGACTGAGTTACACAGACAAGGTGAACAATTGCAACTCCCTATAGGACTAAATTATTACATTGTTAGCCATCAATACCAAAAGGGTGCCATGGTATTAATATTATGCCATTAATCACACAGGAAGACAATGATCTTCCCAACAAAGTCACTGGTAGAAAAAAACAGTTGACTACATAATTTTTCAAACCAGAAGTTCCTAAAGCATGTTGTTTCAAACACTGTGCTTAAAAAAAAGCATGTTGTTTCAAGCACTGTGCTTAAAAAAAAAATAAATAAATTACTCCTTCCAATCTCACAAGATGTAAGGGAAAGGAAATGCTTTGCGTAGAAATGAACTTCATCACTTTTATAGGTTCATAGGTTCATACTAGGCTATCTGCCCTAGGGCATTTATAAGCCTAGCCTGAGTGTGTGTGGCTTTCGCCACCCCTTGGAATGAGAATACTATGCCCATTTAGGGTTTAGTTTACTGTGCCTCTGTCTAGTAGTGACACAGAAGTGACCCCCAGGGTAAACCTACGATCTCCCATCCACTCGTCAAGATTTCTCTTGAAGAGAGTCAGTGAGGGGCTCTGCCTAACATGGACTGGGATTCTGTTCCAGAGTGTAGGGAGCCTCTGGGTTATGAATCTGTCCCTCCAGCACATCCTATTTATTTCTGTGTTGAAGTTCAACTCTCTCGCTCTCGTGGCTCTGGTGGATTTGGATTTTCTGAGGTGGAGCATGTCCATTAATTCCAGATTGGACATGGCCTTGTACGTCAGACATAGATCGCCTCTGAGTAGGCGGTATGTGACTGAATAGAGCTGGAGTTTCTTCAGCTGGGCAGCATATGACATATGTTTGAGACCCTTGATCCTCTTGGTGAGGTACTTTTGGGGTCTTTCTAACTGCTGCAGGTGTCAGGTGAGGTACATCCCAAATGGGGCATTGTACTCAATTATGGGCCTGATAAGGGAAGAGTACAGGGGCACAATGACCTCTCTTGATCTAGATGTGAATCCTTTCATGATAAGGTGGGTAATATAGAAGGTCTTCCTAACTACCTTGGCAACGTGAGTGTCAAATGAGAGGTTACTGTCAACTTGGGTCTCTGATTACTTCTTCCGTACTTAATGGATTACCACCTATGTGGTAATTTGTGGGTACTTTGTTTTTCCCAAAGGGTATGACTATACATTTTTTGGCGTTCAGTTTAAGGCCATGGCTCTGGCACCAGTTATCCGTTTCTATGAGGCCTTTCTGAAGGATGCTTGTGTCCACTTGAGTATCAATTATGGCGCCCATTTTGCAGTCATCTGCGAACTTTGTTAGCCACAATCCTCCTATGTTTGCTTGCACCTCGGAAAAATAAATGCCGAATAAGAGGGGTCCCAGGACCAAGCCCTGTGGGACACCGCTTGTGACTGGCTTAGAGTCTGACATGGCTCCAGCAATTCTGACCTTGTGGGTTCTGTCCTTGAGCCAGTTTGCAACCCATCTTATGACATATGGGTTTATGTTTAAGCTGGTGAGCTTGTCTATGATGCCCGAGTAGGGTATTGTGTCGAAGGCTTTTGCAAGATCAAGGTAGGCTGTGTGAACTGCCTTACCCTCATCAATGGCCTTAGTGACTGTTTCAAAAAAGTCGACCAGGTTCAAAAGGCAGGATCTGCCCTTGACAAAGCTGAATTGGGTAGGATCCAGTGTCTGTAGGTCTCCAATGTCTTTGTTTATGAGTTCCATAATGATCCTCTCCATAGCTTTGCAGACCAGGCTCATCAAGCTTATGGGGCGGTAATTTCCAGGGTCCGTGGAAGCACCTCCTTTGTGGAGTGGGACCACTGTTGCTGTACACCATTCTTTGGTACGTATCCTGTAGTAAGGCTAAGATTAAACAGCAGCCTTATGTGCGGGTTTAGTTCCTCTTGGAGTTCATGTAGCACGCAACCCAGGATACCGTCTGGTCCCATTGATGCTGTGTTTTTAGCTTTGGAGAGGGTGGCTCTCACCTGGGCATCTGAGATGTCAGGGAGACTACACTCTGCTGAGATAGATATTTCTCCTTTTGGGGGGAGGGGGGAGAGAAATTTGCACTGAACCTGTCTGCCAGTATGTTGGCAATGTCTGTGGGTTCAGTGTATTTTTTGTCATTTTGGACTAACTCTGAGCATATCTGGGAGTTTCCACCGAGATTTCTAACATAACTAAAGAAGGTCTTGTGATTGTCTTTGGTGTCTTTTGCGATTTTTCTCTCGAAGTTGGCCTTGGATGATTTTATGAGTTATCGTAGTTTTTTGCTAGTACTGATCAGAGATGCCTTCCCTTTTGGGGATTTTGCTCTGTCATGTAGTAGCTTCCTCCTCCTGTTGTAAAGCTTGTTTATGGCTGGGGTCCACCAGACAGGACGCCTGCCTTTGGGGGAATGGGTCTTGGTTTTATTTGGGATTGCATGATCCATGCATTCTTGAAGGTGTCCGTAGAAAGCATTTATAAAGGATTCAGCGGTGTGGGCTGTGGTTTTTACTGGCCCACGAGCCTTGAAGGATACCACTTCAGTCTTAAGAAGTGTGAAGTCAGCTTTTTTGTGCTGGGGGTGGGGGCGGGATGTGGATTTCCAGTGAGATTAATTTATGGTCTGATCTCACCAATGAGGGGTATACTTCCGGTGTGGAGCATTGTGTCCCCATGTTTGTGATGATCAGGTCTAGTATATTATCTCCTCTTGTGGGAGTGGTGACTAGTTGTTCCATCGCATTTGAGTTTATGAATTCTAGCAACCTTTGGGCTAGGGTGTTGGGGCTTGAGTAATGCTCCCAGTCTAAGTTTGGGTAGTTGAAGTCCCCCAATATGATGGTATTTGGAGAGACATTCATACTCTCCAGTGTCTTCAGGAAGGCTGAGTGGGGTTCCTGAGTTTGAGAGGGTGGTCTGTAGCATGCAGTTTTGCCTACGGTTAGTTGCACCTGGATGGTCTCCGATGCTTCGTGCGTTGCCACTAACCTGGAGGTGTGGGTATCTTTGATGAATATGGATACTCCCCCTCCTTTTGTGGTTTGGTCCAAGTTTTGAGGCTGAAAAGTATGATATGAGGTATAACCTGGTAGTGCTGGGGTGCTCTCAGGAGCCTTGAACCAGTTTTCAGTCACTGCACAGACATCAATGTTCTCCCATACTGAGGAGGGCTTCGAGAGCATGCATCTTGAGGTTTAGACTTCTGGCGTTGAGCAGCATTACCCTTAGTTTTTTTCCACTTGCGTTTTGTAGGGAGGTGGGTTTGTCTTTTGAGCCTTGCCTAAAAAAGGCACTATGGGGTGGCAAGAGCCTTGGCCAATATCTGGAAGCCCAGGGGTGACAGGTGCAATCCGTCCCTTGCGAAGTAGCGTGGCTTGTCAAGCATGTCATCCCAAGCAGACAGACATTGGATCCCCTTAGAATGACACCAGTAATTGAGCCAATTGTTAAGCTGATCATTTTGTCTTTGTACTGTGGCATCATTCTTGGTGAGGGTAAGATGCTGCTCAGGGTCAGGGTCATACCGGCCCGGGCTACATAATCAGAGAGCTCCTCTATGTCTCTTTTCATGTAGTCCAGGGAGGTACATCTCAGGTCATTCACACCGGCATGGACAATGACTGAGTCATATTTGTACTTGCTTTGGAGTGACCTGAGTGCTTGTGTTATGTGGTGGATTTTAGCGCCCGACAGGCAGCTTACTGTAACCTTTTCCTTGTTCAGTCTGGTGAGCGGGATGTCAGTGTGTCTGACTATGGAGTCACCTATTACAAGTGTATCAGGCATGTTGTTTGGCCTTAAGGGCTGTGACTGTTTGGCACACTGACTTTGTGAACTATGTGTTGCATGTGCTGTGTTTTGAGGTAGTGGTTGCTTGGATGTCTGCTTTGGTAGATTTTTAATTAGAGCCTCCGAGTATGTTTTTGTGTGTTTATGTGTTTGGTTTGCAGTTTTCATAGGTTTATGTGAGACTGGGTTTGTGGTGAGTGTGGTTACCTTCTCCTCCTGACTGGTTTTGCCAGTACTGAGTCGAGAGAGCTCAGCCTCCAGTTTGGCTATATAGTCGCATCTCTCACATATATTTGTATTTGTTGGGAGGAGGAGAGGGTTGTCTGTGTACATGAGGCAGTTGTAGCATTGCCTCAAGATTCCCAGATTCACCAGCTGAACTGGAGAGGACGCCAGTAATTGACCCTTCGACATGCTAGAATAGTGTAAGGGATTGCTGTGTAACTGAGTCAGAAAGGACCTATAGGGTAATGGGTATTCAAGGGGATTGTAGGTGGATGTAGTGCTTTCTTTTTGTTTAAGAGTGCTTTACCTGTGTATAAATGCTTTAGGAGCAAGTGCTGGGCTTTTTAGATAGAGAATAGACTGTTTAGATTGAAAGTAGAGCAGTTCTAAGGGAAAAACTGAAGAGCAGACTTTGCGGAGCCAGAAATAGTTTAAACTAGATTAACCTGCGCTGCCCGATGCTGCGCTATGGGCAACTTTGCGCTAAATCGCGCAAACGAGCGCTAATGCAGATTTTTAAGCAGGGAACTTCAAAGAGCAAAAATGGCCCAAAACGACCAATTACTACAAGATTCTTGTGCTGAGGTCACTCCTTCAGGGACAGATAGGCTGCTCAAGGCTCCCCACTCCCACTGGTGAGCAAAGAAACTTCCTTCTATCCAAGTAAGGTAGTGGGCAACACAGGAACTATCCCAAAGTTCAGAATACAGCAAAGCCTGTATAGGGGACTATTCTAGTCAGGAAAGGCGGGAAACAAGGATATATATTTTTTTTTCAAGAAGGCAACAGGAAAATGCAGAAAAACAACAGTATATTAAATGCACAGGCTAGCACACTTGAGTGGGCAGCCTCAACAGTTAAATTAAACAAACAAGCTTTAACTTAAGTGCAGGTAATAAAAAAACACTAAATACAGTTAAATTAGTAGTTTAACTTCGTTTTCAGCAAGAAAGGAAGGTCGCACAGGTAGAAACAGCAAAAATATACTTATATCTTGAAAGTAGTTGCTTTTTTCGATTCTCTGCTGCTAGGACCACTCTGCAGGACCACGAGGAGCTGTTGCTGAGTAGTATAAGCAAAAAAAAACGCTCACAGGCAGATATTTAAGTCTTGCTAGCTCTAAGTTGATTATGTAAGTTGCCTTGAAAAACATAGCTGACTACATCATTTTTCTAAATCTACAAGTCCATAAATTATATTGTTTCATGCACTCTGTTTCTGAAAACTGCCCTCTCCAAGCTCCTAAAGGTACAAGAGAAAGGACAATACTAATTTATAGGTGAAATATTATTTCAAGTTCACAAGAGGAAACATTTAACTACAGATACACACATGTATATGATGTCATACAACATTAATCTCCTTATCTTTAAACTAGTTAAAGTATTACCATTTACTTTTTAGTTTAATTTCTGTAATAAAATAAATGAAGTAAACATATGGTTAAAAATGGTACATTAATAGCACTTGCGTGTTTTTTAAACTGTATTTGCTATTATAACATAGAAGTTAGTCCAGATAAATTCACACAAAAAAAATTAAAGAAGTAGATTATATGCACCTGAAAAATGTGGTAGTAAAGAAGTACATGAGATTATGGTAACATCTGTCAATGTTTGTTAGAACTACTTTATGCTTAAATATCATGTAATCCAGTAAGTAATTACAGGTGTTAGTTAAAACACCAGTGCAAGACAATTACACTTTCATGTAACATAAGAAATATTAAATATAAAACTGGACAGTTTCCAACTGTTTTACAGAAGAAAAGGTCATGATAGCAGTATTAACAAAAACATAATAGAGCAACTGTCGAGGACAAATTACTCTTCATAGTACAATGTTTTGTTTTATTTATTTATTTATTAATTTATCCTTATTGTTGACTGGGTTAGTCCCACTGGGCTAGTAGTCACTTTTCAGGAGAGATCCAAGGTAATATTTATACTACTTGGGGAAATTTTCTAGAGCATCAGGTAACTTCCTCTATTCATTAACATACAGGGACACGACTGCTGGTGATGCCCCCTACTTCTGGTCCGAGTATGAAGGCGGCTTGGAGAAGCAGTGAGAGAAAATGCAGTGTATCGAGAGTAGAGACAAAGTGGATTTGTGAAGGAAAAGCAGAGAGGTGATGTAAGGGCAGATATGTTTAGTAGAGCATGCAGAAGAAGCAGTAGAATGCCAGGAGGATCTGAAGGTAATCAAACCTTCACAACAGCAGTGTGATACATTATATGGGAGAGAGGCTGTAGCGATATTGGACTCAGAAGACATCTTACAGCAAAATCTTCTTAGGGAAGAAGATTCAGCACAAACCTGTGTTGTTACAACCCTCAGTTTGGAGTGTTGTGGGATGTTTACCTAAAAGAGATGGTAGACCAGAGTGAACCAGAGAGCAAGATGGCAGCTTCGTGAGGTGAAATTATAGAAAAGATGCAGGAAGAGAAGGTGTGTAGAATGCAGTAAAGAAGAGATCATATGTGCAGATAGTAAAAGAGATGGCAAGGAAGAAATTTGTGATAAGGTTAAGCAGCAAAGAAGCAAAAGGGCTGAAAAGGTATGAGGTTTGTGACACGATTATTGCACCATTGGGTACTTCCCCAAAGAGGTAAGATCTTTTATTCACATTAATAAAGAGACATATTGTGACAGTATGAATTAAAAAAGATTGTAATTCTTGGAACTCTTATGTCAAGCAAGCATTTCATAGAGAAACTAAGAAGATAATGTTTGTGCAATTTCGAACAGAAGTTGTAAAGGAAGTATTAAAGACTATATAAAGAAGTTATGTGCAAGACAAAAATATATGATGATAGAGGTTTATGGACTGGGGTTTGGGAATGTGGAGTAATTTTAAAAATGGGAAATGAAAAAGTTATACATATTTCAATTGTGATAAATGTAGATGGCAATAGAGGTTTTGATAAATATAGAGGGTAACAGAAAACATGTTTTTATTTTTTTTGCAGAAAGCATAACTATTTGATTAGTAATTGTGATAAAAGAAAATATTTTATATGTGGTAAGCCAGGGCATGAAGCTAGGCAATGTGTTATGTTTTGCAAAAAGTATTGATGAACTGGGCATGTATGGATGGATTGTGAAGAAAATGTAGAAATTGTTAAACAAGAACAGATATAGGAATCTGTTTGTGATATAGAAAGTATTGTAAAAACATGAAGAACAGATTACTATACAAGAAAATAATAAAGAAAAAATAGTGTCCAATAAAATGATGGTGAGGAAGTGGTGCAATATACAAGTGAAGATGAATATGTAAATTGGCAAGTAGTGAGGGGGAAAAAAGAATTATGTAGGGAAAAGGGTGAAAGAGAGAAAAAGGAAGTTTAAAAATCTAATTGTGAAAGAAAATAAAAAAAACAAAGGATATATGTGGAAGGGGAATATAATCTTACTTTAAAAGGAAGCTGAACATTTTAGCAATAAATGTTTATAGTATAAAGAATATTAAAAGAAAAATAGGCATATTAGATTGGTGTGCTTTACTTGACAAGTATATAATTATATTAGAAGACATGAGAGTATTGACAGCTGAAGAAAGGATACAAACAGAAAAACTAAGGTGGAAATATTTGGAATATGGGAAAAGATACATGTTCAAGAATGGGTGTGTTATGTCAAGAAATAATGAAATTGTTAGATACTACAATAGTAGAATTGGTAAGAATAACAACGATAGATTTGAGGTGGAAAAAGGATGTGTACAGGATTATTACAATACATGCATATATTACCAAGAAGGAAAGAGAGGAAATGCTTAAAAAATTCTAATTTATGTAGGAGTAGATATGGAAATAATATTAGTAGAGGACTTTAATTTTGATTTAAGAAAAAGAAGGGAAATGATGTTAAGATTATATATGAGATAATGAAAAGTAGAAGATTATATATATGGGACAATAAACATTAGAATTATAAAAGAAATTATATAAAATGGAAATTTATTATTTTTTAATATCTGAGAGTTTAAAAAATGGTACAGGAAGGAATAAAGAAAACAGGTTTCTTGTATCATTAAGTACAGGAGAAGGAATGATAAACAAAAATAGGTAAAGGTAGTAAGAGGTTGAATGAAAAAGATTTAGATGAGGAAGGCAGATAAGAGATGAATAAGTTATGGAAGTATCATATAGGTATAACAATTTTTTTATGAAAACTGGACGGGTAGGTGGATAAGTTTTAAGGAAGAGTATCAAAAGTGTTTTTTGGAATACCATGCTGTGAGGAGAAGGATAGAGAAACTAAATATAGACAATTGGGTCAGAGTATTTAGAAAAGTGCTGAGAAATAAATCAGTTTTTATGAAAAGGAGAAGCAAATATGTTCAATAAATCAGGAAAAAATTATGATTGTTATATAAACAAAGATATTTCTTACAAGGTAAAAAGGAAGACGTAGCTCTGTATTTGAATAAAATAGTAAAAGAGAATAAGAGTATAATAAGGGAATTGAAGAACAATGACGGAGAAAGCATGACTATGCAAGTTGAAATACTTGAGGTAATAAGGAAGCATATAAATTACTTTTTTGTAATAAAAAAAAGAGTTAAAAGAAGACAGAAATGGAAAGTTATAACATTGAGCAAGGAGGATTGTAAGTGTTTGGAAACAATATAGGTATAGAAGAATTTAATAGAATTTTAAAAGAACTTGACATGAAGGAAGCTATGTGAATGGATGGCATTGAATATTATATATATATAATAATATGAAAGAATGTTGTTGATCTTCTTTCAGCTTTTCCCAGTTAGGGGTCACCACAGCAGAATTCCGGTCCACTAATGATTGACAGTTGATTTTTTACGGGTGCCAAGGTGCCAGCTCGATGCCCAACCTTCAACAAAGGCACGTCCATTCTAGGCATGTCTTTTGAACACCACTTGACCACGGGGAGGACATGCAGACTCCACACAAAAGGCACTCCAGCCGAGAAACAAACGGGAGAACCTCTTGCCAGAACGTAAAAAAATTTATTTTGTGGAGGTATTAAATGAATGGCTAGAGATAAGAGTGGTAGAAAATTAAAATGTACCAGGATTATGAAATTTATATGGGAAAAACAGGAAAAATGATAATATAAGAAATCAGAGACCAATAGTGTTGAATAACATAGATTATAAGATATTTATGAGAATAACAGGTAAAAGAATAACAAATAATGTAGATAAATTGCTTGAATATACACTATTTGGTAAGAAAGGGAAAGGAAGTCAGGACCTGTTGTGGATAATGAAAGAAGTGATAGATGGCATTATAAATAAAAAGGTAAATACTAAAGCTGTAGTAGGAGATGTGAGTAAAGCGTTTGACAGAATACAGTATGAATGTTTATAGAATTTATTAAGGGATTATAACATAAGTGAAAAGATAAGAAAAATAATTAAGTCAGTTTATGTGAACAACAATGTGAGAGTTAAATTAAATGGATGGTCAAATGAAGACATAAAAATAAAGTGTAGAATAAGAATGTCCTGCAAGTAGCATTTTCTTTGCTTTAGTTATAAATGGGGTTGTCAATAAAATGAATAAATAGAGTGTTAAAAATTGTGGGTTGTAAGGTAACAGAAGAAATGTAAATTTCAACAGTTCTTACATATGCAGATGATGTAGTCTTAGCTACTAAGAAAAAGGAGTGGATGGAAGAAGAAGACATTAGAGGACTAAATTGCTATTTAAAGATGCTTGACTTATGCATAAATAAAGACAGAAGCAAAGGTTTAGGGGTTATAGGAAATACAGAAGGTATTCAGTTTAATGATGAAGTTATAGATATATTGTGAATGGTATTTGGATGAGATGAGCATAGAGAGAAACAGTGGGAGAAAATCATTCAGAAATTAAGCGATAAGTGTAGGTTTCAAAAGTCCTATATAATGTCATATAAAAATGTATATTTAATAAATACATTTCATTTAGGCAAACTGGCCTATTTTGCAAGTGTATATATATGATCCCGTTGAGGTATGAAAAAAAGATAAATGTCTACTGTATCTTCCTTTTATGGGTATCAAGGTTAAATCCAGTTAGAAGAGGGATTCTGTATGCTAAGGAAGAGGGAGGTGGGATTAGGGTTAATTAATCCGATTGCTTATGCAGCTTCTTTGAATCTTTATAGGTCTTTGATAGAACTAAAAAAAGAGAATAGGAATTTAATAGGACTTATAGTGAAAGTAAATATATATATATATATATATATATATATATATATATATATACACACACACATATATGGGTCTATGACATTTCGCCAAAAATCCTGACATACAGTCCAAAGCACCAAAAATCCATTTAATTGAAAATACTACTGACAGTGTATATGCCCATTTCCCCAACAGTGGTGCGATCTCAGAGTGAGAATATTAATGTAGCTGGGTCTGGGAGGCACAACCCCCCACAATGGGGGGGTGTGGGGTGTAGCCCCCCATCTACTCAGTTTATAAACTACTTACTTACTGTTTTAATAGGGACTGGACAATATAAAACAATACTAGACAATATTAAACTGTACTGGGTGGGGAGCTACACCCCCCACACCCCCCTACTTTAATGTTCTCACTCTGAGATCGCACTACAGTTGAGGAAAAGGGCATATACACTGTCATTAGTATTTTAGGTGATTTGGACCCTATGTCAGAATTTTCGGCGAAATGACACTGATCCATATATATATATATATATATATATATATATATATATATATATATATATAGTGAAAGGATAGAGTTAGGTAAAAGATGGAAAATCATGTGAATGAAGATATAAAAATTACCAAACCAAAATTCTTTCATGGAAATTGGATATGAATAATGTGGAAAAAATAGGAAAGAATGGTATTTGAATGTAATAGATGAGCATTAGTATGTTTTCCTCTGAAAGCATTTAGAGAATGAAAAAAAAAAGTTATTAAATTAAGATTTGCATGGTGTAAAAAATATATATGAATGTAAAGTTTTTCTGTGGAGATTGACAACAGGTAAAATGCATGTTAAAACTAACATGCTCGATAAAGAATACAAGAAAGAGTATGTAATTACTGTGCGGAGGTAGAAATGACAGAACATGTGTTTTTGAGGTGTTTTAAAGTGAAAAAGTTATGGGAAAAATTATGTGAGAATAAGATGTTGAAAGGTTTTAAAGGGTTGAAAATTTAAATATGAATATGTTTGACTATGAGTATTATGGTAAAAAATGAGAGGAGATTATGAAAATCAATAAAAATGTTGTAGATCCTGTGGACAATATGGATTGAGAGACATGAAGTAAAATTTACTGGAAAATGGATGTTATCTGAGATTTTGAAGAAGATACATTTTTGGCTGTGAAAAAAGGGTGGGGGGAGGAATGATTAAAGCATATGGGAGTATATTGTATAACACATAAAAGTATAAATAATTGTAAATATTGTGTATTATGTAAATAATGTACATATGTTGTGATAATCAATAAAGAACCCCTACTCGTGTCGATGTGATCACTTTATGCTCCTGAGATGGAGGATGGAGTGCCATGAGTTGTCAATGGTTAAAGAAAAGTGTGAAGTCAGAATTGGTGGAGTTGCCAGTGAGGAAATGTATTGTTCATGAGTCCTTTACCCACTAGGAAGAATTTACAGATAGTCAGCATTTAGCGGAGTCTTATGAAACATTGATGTGTTTATGGGAGGAGATGATAATAACAGAAGTGGATTCCAGTGATTTGGAGGACAAACAGTTGCTATACTTACTAGAAGCAAAGGAGCCAGCTGAAGCATCAATCATCAAGGGGTAAAATGACAGAGAAAGTTTTTGGAGGAGAAGAAGAAAAAGAAAGCAGTAGCATTCATGAGTTGTGTGATTCTGACATGAAAGAATGACAATGAAAGAAAGTCATATGCAGAAGTTATGGACTCAGCAGAAGGATAAAGGTACTGATCTGATGTAGTCCTTTTTATTCTTTCCTCACCTGATGGGTTTTGGATCCGACTTTGAATCTGACTTGGGCATATTTACTAGACTCTCAAATCCAACTCTCAAGCTCCTCCCCTTACCCATAATGCCCCGGTCAACCTGCAGTACCTCAGACCTCATTTGCCACCATATCACTTCTGACTTGGGCATATTTACTAGACTCTCAAATCCAACTCTCAAGCTCCTCCCCTTACCCATAATGCTCCGGTCAACCTGCAGTACCTCAGACCTCATTTGCCACCATATCACTGCAGACATGGATCCTTCTTGCAGAGATATGATGTACATTTTTCAGTTTCTTTGAATGCAGTTTCCTTGTTTTTCCTGTTGTCTTACCTATTTTCATCACCTCCTCCTCCTAGTTTCATGAGCTTCTATAGCATTAGGGTCATAAATCCTAGCTTTTTGTATCTCTTCTATTTTTCTACCTAGCGTAGCTGTCAGTACCGTTGATACTTCTCTTTTTTTCCTACCCTTTAGAGGGCAACTTCTTTACCCTACCATTCTTGGTAGCTTTAAACAAAAGTTTGGTTTGCTGTTTACAATTTTTTCTTGTAATTATGGCTGATAAACCCATTAGGTTTAAGACATGCACTTTCTGTGGGCACAACATCCCTAATTCTGATGCCCACAGGGAATGTGTCTATTGTCTGGGTGCTTCACACTTAAGTACAGACTGTTCCTTTTGTGCAGGATTTAATTCTGGGGTCCTTAGTGACTGTTGTAACAAACTGATCCTAAAGGACTTACTAAAATCTTCTTATTCCTCTTCTTCTGTTCCAGGGGCTCAAACCCCTCCAAAAATGCCTATTGCCTCTTTGGAGGCAAAGGAATCAGGAAAGTGGTCTCCAACCCATTCTCCTAAGTCAACACCTTCTTTGGAGCCTCCTACTAAAGTTAAAAAAAACAATATGATCTGACACTCTTGGATATGAAGCAAAAACAGTCAGATCCAAAATCATGGATTTGACACTTTCTCATGCTAAGTCTCTAAGGACCCAGTCCCCCAGGGTTCTATCTGGAGCTTGTCTCTTCTCTGCTCCATTTTCCCTTCCTACAAGAGACCCCAAGAACTTCCTCTATCAGGTCTTGTAGAAGTGTTTCTGAAGCTAAAGTGAAAAGGATGATGAGAAAGTTCCTCAGAGCTCAGATTCAGTTGGGGTTATCTCAGCTTCATCTGTCATCAGATCCATGAGCCTCCCTTCTGTTTGCAATACTATGATTTCTCCTTCCCCAATCCAACCAGTGATTTTGGAGCCTTTAGATCTGAGAAACCCAAGAATGTCAGTGTCGGATTCAAAGGCGGGTAGGTCTTCGAGTCTGACAGCTTTTCTGACTTGTTCAGCACCAATTCCCTTAGACCACAATTAGTCTTGGAGTCAGAGCTTCAGCGTCAAGTCTGAAGGGCTAGATTCAACTCCAGGGCTGTAGGAGCCATCATTCACCCTCAGGGCTTCGACCTGTAGAAGCCATCATTCACCCTCAGGGTTCGACATTGAACAGCTTGGGTCAGATTCCCCTTTCAAGGCAGAGGTCTGGGCAAGGTCAAACCATGATGGCATCTGGAGCTTCGATGCTGATGTGGCCAGCTACACATTCTCCCGGGCCTTCTGTTTTAGAGGTGTTCTGTCATGCAGGAGACACAACTACTCTTTCTTTCTCAAATCCTACAGCCCTGCCACCATCAGGTCCAAGTTCTGATCTCTTAGAACTATCACACAGGGACAGTCAGCCCTATCAAGTCTCCAGGCAGTCTCACTCGAGGACTTTCCCCCTCTTCGGACACCTCTCCAGGCCATCCCACTGAGGAGGCTCCCTGTAAGAGAAGGTACAAAATGAGACACATAGACTCCCCTCAGGAGTCTCTCACCAAAGACTAACTTCGATGAAGGTGAGGGATCTCCAAGGTCTGCACCAGATGATATCTCCTTCAGAGACATCTTAGAAATTTTCAGGCAGAAAGCTGTATGGTCCTTCTGTTTCCCCTTCCCAGGAGGAATCAAAGTTCCTGGTAGCTTTTGGGTCTGGACCATCAACATATTGAATGACTCCCCTGGCTGATGAGCTTATAGATCTAGTCTCTTGCTTGGTGTGGAAGGAACTGGATACAGTAGAACTCATTTCTTGTCATCCTGATAAGTTCATTGCCACAAAGAAGGAGCTGGCAGAGCAGAGATCCTCTGTCCATTCCCCTACCAGAGAGTTAAGGGCATTGGACAGATTCAGAAAGTGTGTTTATGCCTCTGAACTACTTGGCACATTTCAGGGCTGCAGTGGGATTTGGCTTAAGTGCTTTCCAAATCCCTCTGAGTCCATGTCAGTTGAGGAATACAAGAAGTCTTCTTCACAGCTGGCCAGTCTTCTATCCATCTTTAATGAATCCTTGAGGTTAATTTCCCATGCTGCTGAGGTACCTCATGGGCGGCGGGATCAGGAATAGCCATTAGGGGATATAGCTAGATGTGCATATGTGATTTTGCGGAGCTTTTCAAGTCTTCAGTTATCAGTACTTTTGCGATGATGTGAGGTAGTGCCAGTTTTGCCAGACAGAGTAGGGCAGTGCATGTGTAACACATGCCAGTTATAACTAGTTGGAGTTTTGAAAAGAATTTTATGTCATTTGGATATTATACTGATTTGTACAGATGCTTGTGTTAAAAATGTATTTGAAAAGTTTCTTGGGTTAAAATGTATCAACAGTGGGTCCTGTTAGACCAAAATGAAATGTACATGCATGCCAGATGGTATTGTAACTGATGAAATGTATATATGTTAACAGAGGATGCTGGAAGGGTAGGGGTTATGCTCAGCTGAGAAAACCTTAAGAAAAATAATTTGAAATTAAATGACTTGGTTTAGCCATAAAGAGTTGATCTCACAAGCCTGAATGCAGCCAGGGACACAATGTCTGGGCCGGTATCCTGCTATTATTGTCCTTAGTGGTGAATTAATTGATACCCCGAGTTGCCAGAGAATGGCTGGTTAGTCTCTGCAGGAAGGATGAAAGGACTGGAATTGTTTTATAGTCTCCAGATGCTGGAATAAGCTTTAGCAAAGTCCTAGGTGTGTATTTTGACACATATGTGGTAGATCCTGGCTCAGCTTCTAGTCAGAGGGGGTAGTGTGGAAACCACAGAATCAGGTGGCCAGATGTGATTTCATTCTGTAGCCAGCACTGAAATTGTATTTAGATATTAGTGAGAGATGTGATAGTGACAATTAGCACTCTGTTTTGACCACTCACCCACTTCCCATTGTCTTGTTTTAGTAAGTAACCAGGGTTTAGTAATTCTTCAGTCAGTTAGGCAAATATCAGGAAAATAAACAAACAGTGCATCCAAGCTTAGACTTCACCATAAGCTCCACACCAGTTAGTAATTTGATGAAAACACTTTATTTGACCTTAAGTGTTTTTATCAAATTACTAACTGGTGTGGAGCTTATGGTGAATTTTAAGCTTGGAGGCACCATTCATTTATTTTCCTGGTAATTTGCTGTACCTTTTTTCAAATGGGTATGTTCTTCTTAGTTAGGAAAATGTAATGAGACTAGTTAAATATTGGTTTTCTGTATCAGTCTGAAACATTCCATCTGTGTTATTTTTCATATTTCTTGTGAATTTAAATTCTGGTGTTGTAGTGGTGCTGCAGTAGCATTGTCTCCTCACAGCAAGACGTTGTCCCGTTCGATTCTCAGCTAGAGCGTCTTCTGTGTGGAGGCATGCGTGAATGGGCATGCCTTTGTTGAAGGTTGTGTGTCAGGGTTGGTAACTCGGCACGTAAAAATCCACTACCAAACATTAGCGGACCGGAGTTCCGCTGTGCTGACCCCTAACCGGGATAAGCCGAAAGACACAGCAACAATTGTAAAGCGATATTCAGTATTTTCATGTCTTCTGTTTTATTATTTATTATTAAATACATCTAAATATTTCATTGTGGCTGGTCTTTTAGGAAAATAGTTTAACCTTTGAGAGTAATTACATTTATATGGTGCACTGTGGCTCCATGCTCCTGAAGTCTTGTTGCTTGGCTAATACTGCCATTTGTATACATATTAATTTTAGTAAATGTAATTAGGTGTCCTGGTAAGAGCTGTTTAAAGTATCTGGCTTGTGGCACTAAATCTACCTTATAGTCTGGGGGGAGATGGTATAGCAGAAAAATGTGTGCCAGCCTTTTATGTGTGTGTGTGTGTGTGTGTGTGTGTGTGTGTGTGTGTGTGTGTGTGCGTGTGTGCGTGTGTGTCTGTGAAAATCAAATCTCAGAGTATGTATGTCAGCTACTTGGAACAGGGACACAGAGTACTGATTTCTGCAGTGAGAAAGGTGGAGTCTTATTTGGGGCCTGGACAGGAAAATCCAGTCCCAGGACTGGAGTGTGCTCTTAAGGGAAATTGTGCTTGGTGCAGAGAACTGCAGCTGTACAGAAAAACTGTGTGTATCCATTTTTGTTCTAAATGAACTTTTCAGTGGTGGGGATTGAGGCTCTTTGATTACTGGCCCAGAGAAGGGACTTTATAGCTTCCTTTGATGGATTGTCCTTGTTTGGCTCCACTGTTAAGGAAACACTTTCACAGAGTGAACAGGACAGAAAGACCTTGTCTGCCAATATGATACAGTTTCTATTCCTCAACAGTCCTTTTCCAGGAATCAGTGAGGAGGTAAGAAAATGGGGTTCCGTACATCCCAGAGTCTTTTCCAAGATTCACGTGGGAATCTCTCTCATACAGGCGGGGAGAGTTCTAATGGAAGTTGCTATCCTCGTGGCAGGGGAGGCCCACAGAACCAGGGTTTTCAAGACTCCTTTTCAAATAAACCCTTTCAACACTCCTGAAGGGTTGTCTGACTGCCCACCTCTGGAGGCATTTGGCGGGTGCATGTCTCTGCACCCAGATGCCTGGGCATCAATCACAAAAGTTACTTAGATGCAGAAAATCATTTCCAAAGGTTATTTCATATCATTCGTAGAAATTCTCCCAAACAAAAAGAAAAGCCTCCCAAGTGTTCCACCCAGTCAGAGGACAGCAGAAGCTCTAGAAATTCAAAAGTTGCTAAGCAAAAGAGGTATCCAGGAAGTCCTACCAGACCAGAGACTATTCAGAATCTACTCAAGATTCTTTTTGGTTCCAAAGAAAACAGGAGACTTGAGACCAATTCTGGACCAAAGGAAGCTGAATAATTTGTAAAGACGTCAATGTTCCGAATGGTCATAGTTCAGTCCATTCTGCCATTTCTGTGAAAGGATGACTGGATGTGCTCTATTGATCATCAGGACACATACTATCATATCAAGATGAATAGATGCTTTTGAAGATATCTGCATTTTCAGCTGGATCCCAGTCACTACTAGTTCAGAGCCCTGATCTTTGGTCTCACCACAGTCCCCAAGGTGTTTACCAAATATTTGCCAGTGGTAGCCACTCACTTGAGACTGCTGGGATTCCATGTGTTTCCATACCTAGAGGACTCACTCCTCACTGTCCTAAAAAGGTATCTCCTAGAGAAATCTAGGGTCTACTTGCTTCATTATGTCAGTCCCTAGACATCTCAGTCAACGTCTGCAAATCACATCTCAGAGGTTGGAGTTCATAGGTGTACAGCTGAACACAGTCAGTTAACCTCCCTTCCACCGCACTGATTATGGATCATCAGATGTCAAGTGGTACAACTTATCACACATCTTTCTTATCCAGACAGACTTATTCTACAGACCTTAGAGTCAATGGCAGCAGCCATATATGGCTCCTGTGGCCCATTTTTATATGTGCATTCTTCAGTGGACTCTAGCTGTTCAGTGGTGAATTCTTCACCACCCCCTGTCTTTGCCAATCAAACTCACACGAGTATGAAAAAGACCACTTATATTAGTGGATTTAGTTGGAAAAAGTTTTGCTAGTCCGCTGTCTTGTTCTTTTGCCCCATTAGCCACAGTGACCACAGGTGCTTCTCAATTGGGTGTGTGTGTGGGGGGGCATTTCTTAGGATGGATGATCTAAGGCATGTGGTTCCCAGAAGAGGCCAATTTGCACATTAATATCCTAGAGATGAGAGCAGTCTTTCTAGCATTGCAGGCCTTCCAGGATGTTCTTCCTCTTGGAATGATTGCAATTCAAACTGACAACATGCCTGTGGTTTGGCACATCAGCAAATGGGGGAGGGGGGGCTGATCTTATCCCCTGAGTCAAGAGGCAATGAGAGTGTGGCAGTAATTGATCTCCTCCAGTTTTCTTATGGTAATGCACATCCCAGGAAACTCCAGTGTGCTAGTGGACAAAATCAGCAGGTCCATTCTGACGCCTCACGAGTGGGCTCTCATTAATTAGTGGTGGAGATGATTTTTTGTTGATGGGGTCAACCTTGCTGTGATCTCTTTCCATCTCCCCACAACAGTAAGTGCAGCAGGTCTTTTGCCCTGATTTGCCCTCTGGGGGAGTCACTGAGAGATGCTCTAGTCCATGTTTGGCCCTCCGGTCTCCTTTATGTCTATCCCCTTGTTAGCTCTAATTGCCAAATTCTTACAGAAAGCACTTTGGTTGAAGAGCATGATTATTCTCATTGCCCATTTTTGGCGTCATCAAGTGTGGTTCCCTTTCCTTTGGCCCCACCTTCTATATCCACTCTGGATAATGGACCCCAGTCCAGACCTTTTCTCTTATCTCAGTGGGATGAATAACCTAGACATCTAGGCCTTAAGCTGACTGCATGGTTTCTCCAATTCCACTGATGGCTAGACAGCCCAGGCTTTCCTCCCCAGTCCAACAGATATTACTGTCTTCCCACAAGGCCTGTACCAGGAAGATCTACAAAAGTAAGTGAAAGAGATTCTCTGTTTTGGCTCTCCAGAGAGAGAGATAATTGGATCCCTCCACTGCTCCTACTTCTGCTGTCCTGGAGTTTTTAGCATTTATTTTTCAAGACGGAGCTAGTTTCTCTACTATCAAAGTGCAGTTGGTGGCAATATCTAATTTTAATTCATGTAGTAACTCTTTCTCTTTAGCTTCATCAAAATTGTGCAAGGCTTTCCTTTAAAGATACCTTTTTTCCTAGGTCCCCAGTGAAGGACCCTACACAACCCTGGGATGTAATAGTTGGGTGCAAGGTTTGACTCAGATTGCCTTTGAACTGTCATCTAAATCTGATTTACATGTTTTATAAGAAAGCTGCCATTCTAGTGGCCATAATGTCTGTGAGATGAATTTACAAACTCCAGGGTCTCTCTGACAAATCTCCATATTTCATTTTCCACCAAGATGGAGTTACCTTATGAACCAATTCTTACCTCTTGCCTAAAGTAGCCTCAGAGGCAAATATTAATCAAGCCACTAATTTGCCTATTTTCTTTCCTAACTTTGCTAAAAAAGGTGAATACATGCTTCAGTTTTGTATGTACACAAACAGCTGTTTTTATCTCTATACAAAACAAAAGATGTCAGAAAGTCAGAGCAACTGTTTGTCTCTTTCTACACCAGCAAAGAGGGTTCACCAGTTTCTAAAATTACCTTAGCCAAAAGGCTGACTTATTGCATTTCCTTTGTTTACAGTCAGTGAGTTGTGTCCCTACCCAGACCATCCTAAAGGACACTCTACCAGGTCCATGGCCACATCATCTGCTTTTTGGAATAGAAGTTTTTTATGACATTTGGTAGCAGCTACTTGCTTATAATTTTATTGCTCATCACAGATTGGATTTGACTTCCAGAAGCAGGGCTCCCTTTGGTTATGCAGTAATCCAGAATATCTTTACTTTCTTTTTAAATTTCTCCAAGTCTTTTGGGTTTCTAATACTTTGATGGGAATAGACCCCATTCCTAAGTCAAAATATAATTAAAGTTCATGAAATTAGTATTATTTCAATCTTTGATGTTAGCCAGAAATGCTATTCCCAGCACCCACAATATGCCCAGTAGTGGCTCTCCTGCAATTTATACAAAGTTACATGTGTCAATAACATATCTAAGTATGATCGTAAATTCTTTTTTATAAGACCCATTGCTCCTACTACTAATGGAACTGTCTGGGTACCAACATTACTCTTGTTTTTGCGTACAAATTCTGGTATTTAATGGCTTTTGTGTCTCACTGCATGTAGGACAATATAGTCACTGGATGTAGCGATTTCAAGGAGCAATGCTACTTTTGTCTTCTTTTCATGGGCTACTGCATCTCTTTTTCTCGCATATATTTTTTGAAATGTTGGTAATTGGTTATCCCATGTAATATAAACTTCATAATTTTCTATAATGCTTTGTGGCTCATTTTTCCAGTGCTTTTCAGCTACTTCAGTACTATAATCCTTTTTTAATTTCTCCAAATCTTTTGGGTTTCTAATACCATGAGAGGAATGGACCCCTTTCCTAATCAAAGTATGATTAAACTTCATGAAATTAGTATTGTTTCACTCTTTGATGTCAGCCAGACATGCTCTTCCCAGCACCCGCAATGTGCCCAGTAATGACTCCTTCTGCGATTAGACAGGAGTTACATGTATTGGTAGCATATTTAAATATGATTGTAGAATCTTTTTTATAAGACTTGTTGCTCCTACTACTATTGGAACTATCTGGGTATCTTTCTTCCACATTGCTCTCATTTCTGCTTGCAAAGTCTGATATTTTATGACTTTGTGTCTGTCTCTATGCAGGGCATTCTAATCACTGGGTGTGGAAATTTCATAGGTTCCTAGGTGTGTACTAGGCTAATGGCCCTGAAGCCTTTACAAGCCTAGCCCAAGGGATTACCCAGGCATCATGCCATTTGACTTTAGTTTCCAGTGCCTCTGTTGAGTAGAACCACTGGAGTGATCCCCGGGGTGAATTTTGTATTTATCATCCACTCATGAAGCTTTCTCTTTAAGAGGGCCAGTGAGGTGCTCTGTTTGACATGTATGGGAAGTCTATTCCATAGCATGGGTAGTCTCTGGGTTATGAACCTGTCCCTCCAGCATGTTCTGTTGATTGTGGTAATGATGTTGAGATCTCTGGAGTGTGTGGTGCGGAAGGACTAGAATTTCTTTAGATGTAGCATTTCTAACAGACATAGCTTTGTAAGTCAAGCAGAGATCACCTCTAAGTAGGCGATATGAGACAGAGAATAGTTGGAGTTTTTTAAGTCTGTCTATATAGGACAAGTGTTTAAGGCCTAGGATCCTCTTTATGAGGTACTTTTGTGGCCTCTCCAGTTATTGCAAGTGTCTAGTGAGGTGCATGCCAAATGGGGCATTGTACTCGATGATTGGCCCAATGAAGGAAGAGTAGAGAGAGACAATGACCTCTTTCTTCCTGGATGCAAAACCCTTAGTAATGAGATGTGCCACATAGAAGGACTTTCTGACCACAGTGGCAGTGTGGTGGTCAAAAGAGAGGTTGCTGTCAACCTGTGTTCCCTGATCTCTTATAATGCCTTCTGTGTTCAGTGGACTACCATCGATGTGGTAGTTCATGGGAACTGTGTTTTTCCCAAAGGGGATGATGACGCATTTTTTGGCATTGAGCTTAAGGCCATTGTTCTGCCACCAGTCGTTGGTCTTAGTGAGGCCTTTCTGTAGGATATCAACATCATTTGGGGAGTTAATAATGGCTCCCAACTTGCAAACATCTGTGAACTTTGTCAGCCAGAGTCCTTTCGTGTTAGGCTAGACTTCTGCAAAGTAGATACCAAACAGGAGAGGACCCAGGACCGATCCCTATGGGACTGCACTTGTGACTGGTCGACAGTCTGACTTGGAGTCAGCTACTCTCACACTGTGAGTCCTTTTCTGTAAGCCAATTTGCAACCCACCTAGTGATATAGGGGTTGATGCCTAGCTTAGTGAGTTTTTCTATGATTCCTGAGTGGGGAATGGTATCAAAGGCCGTAGCCAGATCAAGGTAGGCTGTATGAACCACCCTGCTTCATCCACAGCTCTGGTGACTGACTCAAAAAAGTTGACCAAGTTGAGCAGGCATGATCTACCCTTCACAAAACCAAACTGTGTGTGATCCAGAGTTGGAGATTCCCTATATCCTTGTTTATTAGATCCATGATGATGCATTCCATAGCTTTGCATATCAGACTTGTCAGGCTAGTAGGGCGATAGTTCCCAGGGTTTGTAGTCACTCCTCCTTTGTGGAGAGGGATGACTGTAGCAGTGTGCCATTTGGTAGGGATAAAGCCTGAGATGAGGCTGTGATTGAAAAGGGCACACAGGTGAGGTGCCAGTTCACTCTGTAGTTCATGTAGAACACAGCCAGTGATATTGTCAGGTCCCATAAAAGCTGTATTCTTGGCCCTGGACAGTGCTGTTTTAACCCATGTAGCAGTAATACTGGGTGCCTGGCAAACTACTGGTATTGTGATTGGTCCTTTGGGGGAGGTAAAGTTGGCACTGAATCTGTCAATCTACTGGTATTGTGATTGGTCCTTTGGGGGGGGGGTAAAGTTGGCACTGAATCTGTCTGCCAGTATATTGACAATATCTGTTGGCTCGCTATAGGAGGTACCATTGTGCAGTAGCTCAAAGCAAATCTGGGTATTGCCTTGGAGGTTCTTTACATAACTATAGAAGACCTCGTGGTTGTCTTTACTATCTGCTGCAATTCTGTTTTCATAGCTAGTTTTAGAGGATGTGATGAGGGAGCTCAACTTTTTGTTGAGGCTGGTATGGGAGTTTTTCCAGTCTTGGGGCTTCACCTTATTCCACATCAGTTTCCTCCTTCTGTTGTATTGTTTGTTTATGGCTGGGGACCACCAGATTGGCTTCCTTTTTTGGAGGAGAGAGTCTTGGTTCTATTGGGTATAGCAAGATCCATGCATTTGTGTATGTGTTCATACAGTGCATTGTTGTATGATTCGGCAGTCATGCAACTATTCTCCATTTGCATGGGTGCCATGAAGTTAGCCACCTCTTTTCTTAGGAGGTCAAAGTTAGGTTTGGAGAAGTTTTACATGGTGGTTACCTTTGCAGGGGGTGGGGGGTGGTAGGGATGTGGATTTCCAATGTGATTAGTTTGTGGTCGGATCTAACCAGGGAGGAGTTGTCTATTGGTGTAGAGCAATGGTCACCCATGTTAGGAATGACCAGGTCAAGGATGTTGCTACCTCTGGTGGGGGTAAGAACGAGCTGGTCCAGGGCATTGGAATTAATGACTTCAAGGAAACGTTGATCAATGCTACTTTTGTCTTCTTTTCTTGGACCACTATATCCAGTTTTCTAGCATCTGTCTTTTGAACTGTTGGCAATGGATGATCCCATGTAATGCAGTCTTCATCATTTTCTGTGATACTTTGTGGCTCATGTTTCCAGTGTTTTTCAGCCACTTCAGTACCATAATGTTTGCACAATTTCCAGTGCAACAGTCTCACCACATTATTATGTCTTTCAGTATATAGTCTTTCTGACATTATTATGTCGCAACCAGCAATGAGGTGTCCAACTTTGTTTTACAAAACCTACATTTGTCTGTTTCTCCCACATGTTCAATGGCCTTTGTAAACCAGCGTGTACGTAGCCCGCTATCTTGTGCCCCCAATATTAACCTTTCATCTCTTGCTTTGAATTCACCTCTCCTTAACCATTCCTGCATTCATTCCTGATCAACATGAGGTTCTTCCAGAAGTTTTCTATACTTGCAGCTGTATTTATGCATTTTCCACTTTTCTTGCCTTCTCATCTGGTCCTTCACCATATATTCTTTCTTTTGTTTTTGTCATATTCAGTTGCTGCCTGGTTTTTATCCACTTGTGGTTTGATTTCCATTCCTGCTTGATGCCAGTTTTCTTCTGCTAGCCTAAGCAGGGAAGTCATCTTAGATTTATTTTCTTTATGTTTCAAAACTTTCACTACATTTGGGTCTTGTGAGGTCAGCAGGTATGTGTGGAGTCCCATGATTGCAGATTTGTACATGTAATCAATTTCAAGGAGGCCCAACCTTCCTTCAGAACAGAGAATATATATGCACTGATTTTTATAAATCATTTGGTGAACATGAAGCATCCTTCTTGTTTTCCTATCTAATCTATCCAACATGTTTTGGAGCCAGTCAGTCACTCCAAAACTGTAAGTTAGGACAGGAAGAGCAAATTGGTTTATAGCTTGAATTTTGTTCTTAGACATCAGTGCTGTTTTCAGGGTTAATTTGTCTTCTAAAGTACTACTTACTAAGTTTTATTTGCATTTGTTCATGTTTTATTGTTGATCCTTCATCAATTCCCAAATATTTATACATTCCCTCTTGCTTAAGTTCTTTTATATCTCATTCTTGTCCCAAACTGATGTTTTCTTGGTGCTGCAGATTTTCTGCTTTAAAGGTTGTTTTAGCACATTTATCAAGACCAAATGGCATTCTTATATCATCTGAAAAAATTTTCACAACTTGCAGTTGTACTTTCAGTTCTTCATCTGATGAGCTGTATAGTTTCAAATCAGCAATAAAGAGAAGAGGAAAAGTCTTTACACTTCATTGTTTTCTTGAAGCCAAATTATAGCCATGGCCTAAGCTGTCTAAGTAGACAGTTTAATGGGTTAAGGGCAAGGCAGAATAGCAGCGGTGACAGAGTGTCACCCTGGAATATCCCCCTTTGAATTTTTTCCCTGGAATAATAATGTGGCCTTTATCATGGCTTAACTGCAAAGTGGTCTATCACTGTTTCATGTTCACTGTAATGTAATTCTTCAGTGTAGGGTGTAGCTTATACATTTATAAGCACTCTTTTATCCATGAATGTGGGATACTATCAAATGCATTTTTGTAGTCAATCCATGCCATACTTAAATTCTTCCCCTTTTTACAGTTCTCCACTATAACTTTATTTCACAGCAAATGATCCTTTGTTCCATATGACTTTCTTTTATTGCCCTTTTGTTCTACTGCCATAATTAAGTTTTCTTCTAAATGACTATAGACTCTGTCTGCATCAATTCCAGTGTATAGTTTATACGTCATCGGAAGGCAAGTTATTGGTCTATAATTTTTAGGATAGATTGCAGGTTCACTCTTAAGTAGGAGCATTGTTTTTCCTGTTGTTAGCCAGGTTGGTGTCTGTTTAGGGTGTGCATATAAATAGTTCTTACTCATGGCTAAATCTTCATACAAAGATGTTAATACTTTTAACCAGGAGTTGGGCACTACATTTAGGCCTGGGGGTTTTCAATTTGAGGCTTTTATTAACCTTGTTTAAATCTCCTTGGCTGTTACTTCATCCCATTTCATATCAGGTACCTTTAAACTTCTTATTCTTTCTTTTACTTCTTCTGTCCATTTAGCATCCTTATGTTCCACAGGATCTTTATAGATACTTCTCCAAAATGTATCTATTTCCTCTTTTTTTGGCTGTCTTTCAATTCCTTTTACCTTGTTTCCCAATTCTCTACAAAACTTTTTTGGGTCATCAATAAATTGCTTATTTTGTACTTTATATTTATCTGCATATCTTCTAAGTTTTTACTCCTGTGCTGAGATTTTTAGTTTGTTATTTGTGATAGTGCATGATCGATCTTGATCTGTTCTAATACTGCATATTGAGTTTATCACACCTATCTTTCTAACTATTTTCATTGATCTGTTCCCTCTTCTAACAGTGACACTTTTTTGTCTTAGTTGCTTTATAGTTTTCTCTATTTGATACTTCCATGATGGTATTTGATTTCTCCCCTTTCTCTCCCTCACTACCCTGTGTTCTTGTGGTAGAACTTTATCAGTTATTAATTTAGCTGCACAGTAATATATCCTGATTATTTCTGTTATATTGCATGGATCTCTGTGGACAGCCCTAATTATTGTATTCATTTGTTTTATCAAACTTCTGACATTTTGGGTTTTATTGACCTTCTGCAGTCTATTTCTTTCATTGATCTTAATATGTGTATCTATCTCTTTTAAGTCAAGCAACTCTTCTCTTAGCTCATTTTCTTCTAAACTGAGGGCACATTTTTTGTTTTCCATATCCTGTGTCATTCTATAGAAAGTTCTGTTGCATCTTCTTGTGGCACATTTTGTTCAGTTTCATCCTGTGCCATCCATTGCTCTGTCATATGAGAAATCAGTGGCTTATCACTCCTCAGCATTAACTGTGTCAGACTCTTCACAGTTTCCTGTTCCTTCCCTTGCTGTCTAGCTTCAAGTGAATGTTTATACTCATTTTCTGTGGAAGGCTCCAAAATATTTTCATATGGCACCTGACCAATTGCTTCTCTTTCTACTGGTTTCCCCTTAATCTGGAGTTCCATTATTGCTCTATCCTTTTGTGGTGCTTTCTGAATTACATTTTCTACTCTGAATCCTTCAATTTGGAGATACTCCATAATCTCAGTTTCTATTTCTTAACTCTTCCATTACTGATCTCCTTTTCTACTTTTCCTCTTTGTCTTCTTATTTTCTGTTTTGTAAAGTTTTCCATGTCCAGATTCCTTTGCCTGGATTTCTCTTCAAATATCTTTGGTGCTGCTCTTTTTGTATTGATTAGTTTTACTTTCTCCTTTGCATAGATATTACACCATATTAACTCTCTTTTTCTTTCCCATGTCCATATTTCTTCTTCAGACGTCTCCTGATCTTCCTGTTCCTCCTTACTTTGAGGACTCGTTCCATCGTGTTGTGATGTAACCTGTGTTAGACCTTCCACATCAAATCCTTCACTTCGCAGGCACTCCATAACTCAACTTCTATTTTTTTAACTTCTACTTTACTAATCTGCTTTTCTACATTCCCTCTTTGTGCTGTTTGCTTATTGTGAAATGTTCAATGTTTGGATGCCTTTGCCTGTATTTCTCTTCAAATATCTTTGGGGCTGCCTTTTTTGTGTTGATTTATGTGGCTTTTGCCTTTGCATAAATTTTGCACCATATCTAATCTCTCTTTCTTTCCCATGTCCATATTTCTTTTTTATACTTTTCAAAAATATCTAGCTTTTGATGTTTATATTTTTCTACTTCCTCAGATGCTTTTTTTTCCAAACAGATCAAAGTTTCTTGATCTATATATTGTTCTTCAAAAATCTGTTGTATTATTGAATGCAAATTTTCATTTGAAGCTTCTGACAGTTTTTCTTGTGGAAGCATTTTCTTTCCTCTAATTTATGTCTTAATTTTTTTTGTATAACCTGTGTCCTTCCATGATGGCCACCCAATGTTCACATAGCTGGGGGGATAAATGAAATGGACAGCATCAGATATTTAAGGTTATGTACTCACTATAAGCATGCATCCGTGTTGTCCATTTTCATTCTTCCTCAACACCCCACCCTCCATCTCCCTTACATTTATCTCCTGGAGTGACTTTATGGTTGCTGTGGAACTTCTGTTCCAGGTCTGTGCCCCAGTACTACCCTTCTTTTGTCTTAGCCTGAGGTTAGTTTTACCTATGGCTTATAAGACAGCAAACTCAATCTGAGGTATTGCAGGCTGACTGTGGCATTATGGGTAAAGGGAGGAGCTTAAGAGTTGTTTCTGAGACTCTAGTAAATGTGGCCAAGTCAGATCTGAGGCCAGATCTGAAACCCATCAGTTGAGGAAGAATGAAAATGGACAACACAGATCCATAATTATGGTGAGTACATAACCTTTTTTTTCCTATTAAAAGGAAAAGACCTACAGTAAGAATAAAAACAACAAAGGGGTGTGCAGTTGAAAGGTACTTTCTGTTGGGCAGTATTATAGTGACTTTGATATTTGATGTGAAGGAAGTTACGTCCTTTATTCGTTTAGGGGAATGAGCAATTTTGTTATGTGACATTTGAATCTAATTCTTTAATGGAAAGATTCTTCAGCATATGTGATGAAAAGAAGAGCAAATTCCCAGTATGTTTTTGTTGATTTGGGTACAAGACTGAAACATAAAATACCTTTACAATTCAGTATTGATGACATTGATAAAGATAGTGTGAAATTATGTTTGCAAAAATGTGTGATAAAGTAGGGGGAATTGATGAGACAAAAGATGGTAGAAGTGTGTGGGATGGGGGTGGGAAGCTTATTAAAATGGAGAATGGTGTGGTACAACATTTACTAATTGTTATTTTTGTGAAGGGATACCGAGGTATGTTGCGGTATGGTGGCAACCAAAAACATGTTTTTTCTGTGGTAGTAAGAAACATTTGATTATTTAATGTAAAATTTAAAACCTAAAATTAGGGTGGCAATAAAGGGCATGAGTAAATGTATAAAAGAATGCAGAACATTTGGAAGTGTTGGATAGTTATGATTTGAGTGTAAAGAAGGGGGAAATACTATTAAGGTTAAGCAAACTGAAGATAATCAAGAAAAAAAAGATATAGATAAGGCTAAACAAAAGAAAATGTACAGAATGAGAGGAGGATGAGCTAAAGGAAGGAAATGAATTGGTGAGTGAGATACAAACTGGGGAGGAAGTGTGTGAGGAAGTGTTAGTGCTATGTATTGTCTTAAAGTGAAAAATCTGTGACTTTAGAAAAAAGGAATTTTCAGAAGTGGCAAAGACTTTTTCTTAATAAAAATGTAATGGTAAATGAAATGGAAGATGTTATTAAGTATTTAAAGTAAGATTTGGGTTCAAGAGTCAATGGTATTGGATATAATGTACATAAGAAATATGGTGAGGAGTAAAAGAGTGGCTTGCAGAGGTATTTAGTGAATGACAAACAAAAGAACTGTTCTACTAGAAAACCCACTTGAAAGGAATCTTGGACGCTGTTTTAGACTGAAGCACTTTTCGTTTCATAATACAAACACAAAGAACTTCCTCAGAATGTAAAACTTGAAGTACACTAAGCTGTTTTAAAATGGTGCCAAAAATCACATGATCGATGACCAATCAATAACATTCCACTTAAAAGAAGTTTCCAGTAGAACAGTTCTTTTCTTTGTTAGTCTTTTTGTTCTACACCACTTTGAAAATAATTTTTTATGTTTTAATGAATGGTATTAAGTAGGCAGGTAAGAAGAGAGAGTTGTGCAGAGGTGTCATTTAATATATATATATATATATATTTATATATATATATATATATATATATATATATATATATATATATATATGGATTCACTGTACAATCTCAAAGCACTGAAATGTCGAATTTCAGTATTTCGAGACTGAATAGTCGAAAACCCACATACACGAAAACCCACAATCATGAATACCACAACCGCGACCATTCACACACACAAACCAAGACATAATCACACACAAATACATCTACCCAACTAAACAAACATAACACACAAAAACACACCTAACCTACCTATAAGCAGGGGGGCAAGCACCCCTACAACCCCACATCCCCCCTACTTATATATTCTAACTCTGAGGTCACACTAAACACACAAACACACAAAAAACACCACCGCACACACTCACACACACTAAAATCCCTACCCAATATCCTCAAACAAACAACACTTACCTGAAACTCCAGATAAATCCACAAACTGCACCACACGTAATGAATGCTACACCATGATAGCGGTGGAGTCGACATTTCTGGATTCGACACTTCCGCATCGGCATAGTGTAGTTTCGAGTAACTGCACTTTCCACTATTCGGTCTCGACATACTGAAATTCGAGATTTCAGTACGTCGAGATTGTCTAGTGTATATATATTTATATATATATATATATATATATATATATATATATATATATATATATATAGAAAAAAGGGAAATGGAAAAATGATATTGGAAAATGGAATCCAATATCATTAAATATTTCTGATTATAAAATATTTAAGACGAATTATTCAAAAAAATTTGAAAGTGTGCTGCAAGAAGTTGCTGATGGCATATATGCTATTAAAGGTAGAGATAGACATTATTAAGTCTTATAAAGGAAATTGTTGCAATGTGTTACAAAGGGAAGACAAAGTGAGAATTTTGGTAGGAGATGTAAATACATCTTTTGAAAATGAAGAGTATGATGCTCTGTGGGAAATATAGAATATGGATGTGAAGGTACTGATAAATAGGTGGTTGTCAAGTGGTACTAAGCTTAGAAAGGGGTATGTCAGGGATGTCCTAGGAGTACCATTTTGTTTAATTTGACTATGAATGAATAAGCTAGTGAAATGCAGAAAGATATAAGGGGAGGAAGGTATAAAATAGATGATAGAGTCGTCTTCTTCTTTCAGCTTTTCCCGGTTAGGGGTCGCCACAGTGGATCACCTGTCCACTCATGACTGGCAGTGGAGTTTTACAGTGTCAAGTTGCCAGCCTGGCACCCAACCTTCCACAGAAGGCACACACACTCACACCTAGGGCCAATTTAGAGTGTCCAATCCACCTACAACATGTCTTTGGGATGTGGGAGGAAAAAGGAGTACCCAGAGGAAACCCACGTGACCACAGACTCTGCACAGAAGGCACCCTAGCCAAGAATCAAACCAGAGAACCTCTTGCTGTGAGGTGGCAACGCTAACCGCTGCACCACCGCGGCCGCCCCTAAAATGGATGATAGAGTGCATTTACAATTTTTATGTCTTATGCAGATGACATAATAATTATAGCAAAGAGTAAAAAGTGTATGAAAGAAATGTGAAGTTATTTTTCGAGACTTCATAAATATGTGGTTTTGAGTTTGAATATAGAGAAAAGGGTGGTTTTCTTTTTCTTTTTTTTTTTTGAAAATGATAGAATTAAAGAATTTGTTGTGTACCTTTTGGAAGGAGGGAATTAATGGAGAATATGGTTAAATAAACATTAGATTACTTTTAAGTAAAAACGTTTATTTGATTAATTTCTATACGTTAGGAAAATGGCATATTGTACAAAAGTATATTTAATTCCTGAAAAAAAAGAAACCTGTTTTATAATTTGTGTGGGGTTCCAGATTAAACCCATTTAAAATGAGAGTTATTTATTATAAAAAAGAAGAGAGGGAAGTTAAGTTTGAAAAATCCTATTGTGTATGGAGTATTTATCTTTATGTTTTTGATTATGAAAGCACATTAGTAGCAATGTTAATTTTGAGGTTAATATTGTGTTGAATAAGAAATGTGGAGAATTATGAGAAGATTTCTATCAGAATAAAAGAAAAATGAAAGTGGAGAAGAGTGAAATGAGGGAATTTAAAGAAAGTGCTTTTTTAAGGAAATTAAGGATGGACAGTGTTTAAGAACAGAATGAAATGGTATGAAAATGTTATGAAAACATTTGTTTATGTTAAGCTTTGGGAGATGTTAAGTATGGAAATTATAGGAGATATTAAAAGAAGAAGAAAATATATTAAAAAATATATAGCTTTCGTCAAGACATTTTATGAAAACTTGGTCTGAACAAATTGCCTGTTAAAGGGGATATGTGGCATAAAAGAAAGGAAGATAGATTATTTTGTTTTTTAGGAGGATGGAAACAGCTAAACGTGTTTTGGGGTTGTGAGAGAGTAAAAAAGTATGGAATGCATTACATAAAAATAAGTTGTTAGGAAATATTAAAAAGCATGAGGAAGTACTTATATGTTATTTTGAATGGGTATCATGAATGTAAGGATAAAGAAAAAGATGATGATAATTTGTTTTGGTCAACTTCAGAAATTTGGAATGCTATGACAAATGAAATTTTGTTGAATAAATTGTGGAATTTTGGCTGATATTGTGAAGAAATTAGGAAAATGTTGTAAAATACAGGAGAGGGGTGAATGTAGATGTAAAAAAAATGTTTTTATGACACTATATGTCATTAAATAAATATGTATGTATGTATATATATGGGTAATCAGGATATAACATTTTGTTTTAAGGGTCTTGTTTTTATATGATGGTTTATTTAAAATGTATTTTTAAATGAAGTTCCTCCTATTCTTTTCAATAGATGCCATGGTATCTTTTGTATCTACTTGAGCTACCACCAGCTAAAGTAGATGGGACTTAAGTTTAATGTCTCATCTGAAGGATGACATACTCAGGAGGACAGCACCCCCTAATTCTGCACTGCAATATTAGTACTTCATCTACCTGGTGCAGGATTAAAACCTATAGCCTTCTGCACCAAAAGCGAGAGTGTTTCCTGTTGTGCTACTGATGTTGTATATACAAAAATAGAACTGACACAACTTGCATTGGAACGGATAGGTGATAGTTTAAGTTGATTTAAAATAAATGAATGTTCTCTGATATCAAGGGTGCTTCATATGACTTTAGTTAGCAAGCAATGGTGGAGCATCAGTTTGATAATATAACACAGACAGGCAAGCTTACATCATCAGCGCAGTTTTCCAAGAATGTAAACATTTTCTTAAATTTGAAGACTGGAATAATGAAAGATTTTCACATCACTAACACATAGTAGAGCTTGAGCTCTGGTAGATCTACATTAGAAGAGTTGTTTACATCGGTATTGTAGTCTGATAATGAAGCAAGCTATTATTTGCTGCAGCGGTTAGTTTTGCTGCCTTAAAGCATGTGTTTCTCTGGTTACATTAGGCTACATGCCCTCCCTGTGTCTGCATGGGCTATTTAGTTGGATCTCAATTTTTTTCTGCAACTCAAAAACCTATCGGTAGTTGGATTGCCATTTATCATATGTGTACAAGAGAGAAATCCTCCCATGGATTGGCATCATCTCCAGGAGTGGTTCTCTACTTCTGTACTCATTAAATGCAGGGATAGTTCAATTTGCTATTAACTCTTAATAAATTAACTTGGTTATTAGGAAACGAATGTATTTCTATATGTTATTTTCTCAGTATAAAATACAAGCTTGATTGATTATTTTTTTTACTATATATATTGTTATTTTCTTGCAGTAATCACAGCTTCATCTCACATATCCGGATCAGATCATGTTACTGTGGTGCCATTGTAGAAAAAAATTATTACAGTTTAATTGACTTTGTTCTTATTTCACAAAGTAGGCACTTATTAAAACTTATATTTAAGTTCAGTGAACTCTTCATAGGTTCATAGGTTGGTACTTGGCTATCGGCCCTAGGGCCTATACAAGCCTAGCCATAACAATTCCCTGGCTCTTTCTTCCCACACTATTTCTTCCCTGGACCCCTGTCTAACAAGGTGACTGACGTGATCCCTGGGGTGAATTTCCTTTCTCCCATCCAGTCATTAAGGTTCCTTTTGAAGAGGGCCAAAGAGCTGCTCTGCTTGACATGTATGGGCAGTCTATTCCAGAGTCTGGGGAGTCTCTGGGTCAGGAACCTATCCCTCCAGCATGTTTTGTTTATTGTGATGACAAGGTTTAGATCCCTGGAGCGTGTGGCTCTGAGGGATTGGGATTTCTTTAAGTGTAGCATGTCCAACAGCTCTGGGTTTGACATGGCCTTGTATGTTAAGCAGAGATCGCCTCGGAGTAGAAGATATGCGACAGATTTCTACATATTACTACTTGCAGTATGTGTACATCCTGTGGCATAAACATGTGTAGTCTTTTGGCCTTTCTATATTTGAATGCAAAGGGAGATGAGATCAGAAGAAAAGTATAGAACTTACAACTGAATTGTAAAATGTAACTTCTTGCTTTTCTTATGTCAACAAAGGCCTACTTTCTTCCAAACTGGAATCAGGAAGTAAAAGGGTTGTAAAATGCAGTTATCACATACTCCATTTCATCTGTTAAACCTAGTTGTTACTTGTTTCTAAATGTTTAAAAACATCATCTTAATGTATTTTGATGTATTGATAATCTTAAATGTTTTAGTAGTCTGTGGTATTCCTTTTGTTTGTAAAAATTGGTAATATGTAGAAATCTGAATTTTACAATAGATTTTGACATATGAAAACAATAAAGTATTAAGAAAATACTGAATCAGTTTAACACAGAGTTTGTTACATACCATTACTACGGTGGCATAGTATGTTTATGTTTAGAGGCATGGGAGATTTACCTTATTTGGTACCTTTTTTAGATGTGCTTCCTCAGGTACAACTGTGTGATCAGATAATGTAACGTTAGCAGTTTACAACAGTCATGCAGTTAAAACAGTAAGAGTCCTATCCAATAATTAGTGCTGTTAAGAAAAAAATATTGTATTACCTACTTCAGCCCAGCATTTGTGTAAAAATGATTTGGCTAACTGCATTTTACAACCTCTAAATGACATGGCTAAAGTTTTGGAGGTAAATACATTAGCAGACTAGTAAGAAGTCCATTTAGAGCAGTGGATGGTGGTTCCTACTTTAACCATTAACAGTAATCTGTCCAAAAACTGTACTAGTTTTCCACATTTTGAGTACATGTTGCAGTCTCTGCTGTTTCTTCATTACAATGACAGCACGTCCAATCTCTTACCATCTAAAACTGTTACTGTTGTACTAGATCAAATCCTTGTAAATGTTCCCATAATTCCTTTTGCTCAGAAGACACCAGACTGTCATAAATATCCATGATGGTTTTACTAGGAGGTACTTTATCTTGTCTTTAGTGTACCCTAGATACTTGTATGACCTGTCTTTAGCTGTGTATCTGTAGAGTGTAGCCATTCCTTTGTCTCAACATTAAAGTTCTCCCTTGCCATTCAGCATATGCAACTTCACAGTTTCCCTTTCTTTGTTATCCTGTGCATTACTTATGCTCCATATCCCATTGTTTATCTAGCTGTAGAAGCATGTTAGTTAACCCTGCATTTATTCAATTTCCCAGAGTACCTCATCTTGCATGTCTGTCTCACTGCTCCTTCCCTACATTACGCTCAAAGAACTTCTACTTACACATGCTGTGTCTCTTCCCAGAAGAAGCTGTTTTTCTTTTCACTGCTTTCATCCAGCCTATCCCAGTTCTGCCTTTGCCTTCAGTGTTCATCCTCTAACACCAACCTTGTGAAGTACATTTTTTCTCCAAATAAACTGTCCCTCTGATTACGCTATTGCTTACATCATTTGCAAATCAAGTGAATATCAAAACTATTTCCGTATGCCTATTGTTCTTTTCCTCTCCATATTAAATTATAATGTTTTCTGGAGAGCATTACTCCATATGCTCATCATATATCTGAATGAGCTGAGTCTAACTATGTATCTAAGATGTTTACTAGTGCCATTATACTAGCAAAGCTAATCCTGCCAGTCACCATATCACCTAATCTACTCATTAAAACACAAAAACAGTCTAGGTCTATGAATAAGAAGTTTGCAGTTGTTACTGTCTATTCCTGCAGTTCATGAAAATTAAGTCTTAGATGTTTGTCTTCCTCCCCTATCTTGATATTTTCTTTCTTTATTCCTTTTTTCTCGCCTAACCTAACCAACATTTCCCCCAGTTGTGCTCTAATGTCAACTCTAGCTGTCTGCCAGTGATCAAATGCCTGTAGCACTTTGTGCAGATGTTTATCTTATTTTACCTGACATTAAGACAAAGCTGTTTGCAAGTCAGTTAAAATGTACTGGTCCCTTCTATCTAGGATTTGTCTGTTCTATCACCTGGGTAGCTGTACTTCGTAGTACCTCTATTAGTAAAACAGACAGCTTTCAGGAGAATGAACGTGGCTGCCATGTTTTTCTGTCTATATTAAATTATTTGAACAGGTTATCAGGCATGTTGAGTAAGGTTCTTGTCTGATGCTTTCAGCCACTGTACCCATGTTGTTCATTGGGTCTGCTTTAATTAAACGAAAGAGGAATCCGTAGAATATGAATCTGTCGACACGTAAACAGTGAAACGCGGAAACGTCGAATGCACTAAATAGCGAAATCCAAAATGTCGAATTGTCATAGTTGGCCCATCTGCAGTATAGCTCCGTAAGGTAAGTGTGCGATAGTTACGGACCTTAGGGTTAGGGTGCGGGTTAAGGTAAGTGCATAGATAAGTAATGTATGTAAGGTTTAGTGTAGAGTTTTATTAAGTGTATGTGTGTTGAATATTTACTTTGTGTGGGTATAGTTCTGTAGGGTAAGTGCGCGGTAGTTACAGACCTTAGGGTTAGGGAGGGGTTAAGGGTAGTGCATAGATAGCTGTGTATGTGGGGTTTAGTGTAGGGTTACAAGTGGGGTTTTGGTGCTTTAATTTAGGGTTAGTAGTAGGGTTTTGGTTAGTGTATGTATGTATGTGTTTTTTGTTGTTGTGTTTGCGTAGGTAGTATGTTACGGCGGTGGGGTTGGCTGACTATTGCGGTTTCGATGTTTAAATTTCATGGTTTTGCATGTTCGAAGTTATCACGTTTCGCTGTTTATGTATCGACGGATTCCGCTTTTGTTTAATTAAAGTAGACCCTGTTCATTAACTCAAAAAGTTCCTGTCATCAAAGGTTCAGGGTCCTGCAATATAACAAATAAACTAGCCCACTTTCTCACTGCCCTTCCACTATCTTCTCCCATCTTCTCAAATAAATTTCTTTGTAGCAATGAAGTTTTTTCTGCCATTCTTCTCTTCCATGAAATAATTTTGTAGTATTTTACCACTTTTTTTTTTTGTTTTGTTTGGCATTGTTGTAATATGCAGTTAAGGAAGTGTTCACAAATTACTTGGGAATAACAGTACCAACCTATGAACCCATATTGGATGGGAGAAAGGAAATTTACCCCAGGGATCACGTCAGTCACCCTGCTAGACAGGGGTCCAAGGAAGTAAATAGTGTGGGAAGAAATAGCCAGGGAATTGTTATGGCTAGGCTTGTATAGGCCCTAGGGCCGATAGCCTAGTACCAACATATGAACCTATGAATAACAGAACTGCAGTAAAAGGGAAACCACAGAGGCGATGTAAACAGTTATAACTGACATAACTATCTGTCTCTAATAACTACGCATATCAAGAAATTAAAAATTCTGCTGTTCACCTTGTTTCCTTTTGCTCTGTGATGGTTCCAAAATTTGCATATGGAGATGTTTACAGAAGATGAGAATGTATTTTAAGTACAGCTGTACTCAGCATTGTTAACATATCTGGAACAAAAAACTTGGCACCTTGGTAATTGGCCTATTCTGTACTTGAAAGAAAAAGAAAGGATATCTTTAGCTTAATTTGTCATTTGTAACTAGTTATACTGACAGGTGATATTACTTAATATGTTGCATTACTTATAGAGATGAACAAGCAAGATGAACAGATGTGATACCTATTTAATGGATTTACAGATGTTATAAAAAGAACATAATTTACTTTCTTGTACTACAAGAGGCCATGTTTAGGAGCTAATAAAATCTTTGCAGAAAAAGTTAATTAAAAACAGATGCTGTGTACAAGAAGCAAGACATGAGGAGTATGTGCCTCTGATGCCTGGAATAATGCACAGTCATTGGCCTCCGCTGTCACAGGGCTTTATGCCACTGACCATGGCTGTGATGAATATGGGCGATATTCGGGATCTAACTGTACTTTTAAATGCAAAAAATAAATCCCATTTTAAAACTCAATACAAATGTTATCTGTGTGCATGTTAAAAAGCTATTTTCTTTTAATCTCTTATTGTAAAACTGTTAAATCATTTCAATGAAGTTGGTAGAGACTGAATGATGGGAGGAATTTATATCTGTGGAGGAGGGACAGTTTCAGACAAGTAAGTGAATTCTATAGATTTCAGTTTAGTTTCTTTTAAATAATTTGAACAAATTTGAAAAGAATGAATTTACCATGGTGTAAATGACTATTTACTAGGCTAGCTTTCATTTTTGTGGATGAATACTGTGTATGCGTAGCTTAATCCAGTCTACTTTATTAGGTTATCTTCTGTTTTTTTCTGTCTGTTTCACTGTATAGGCATGAAATGTTGCAGTCTGTTAATTCCGCTGATGAAATGCACTTTAGGATGGCAGAGGCCCTTACACATCCTGAGATTCTGATATTTAATTAACAAGATGGTCAGTGATAACAGTTTCACCAACGGAAAGGGTCAGCATAGACCGAATGTTCTTGTGTTTGTCATTTAATCATTGTTTCTGATTAGCTTTTTTTTTTTTTTTTTTTTTCTTTTTTTTCGGGTAATGGCAAAGTTAGTTAGGGGAACATTTTATTGTTTTCAGGTGATTTTATTTAAGAACTTTTTTAGAACCTACCATAACATCTTGTGTCCTATGTAATAACTTATAGTTGTGTTTGTGTTGAGTTCTTTGAAGTGGTTTCACTCAGAATGTAGTAAAATTTAATGAATGGTGCATTTTTACCTGTGTATCATATCTTTGATACACAGCACACAACCAATCAGATTAAATAATTCCAGTCATCCTTTTTTATGGAACAAAGGAGACAGAAAATGTAATGGAAGTTCTATAAACAAAATAAATTAAGAAAAGCAAACCAAGATTAACAGTTGAGTAAAAATGGTTGGCAACTAAGGTTGAAGATAAATACTGTTGCAGAATATATTCCAGCAGTAGCTTAAAAATAACTTTTACAAACATTAACAATTCTATGGGGAATTATTAATAAGTGACTGTAGAGTGCAGTTCAGTCTGCAAAGTCATTTCTGCTACTGCCTTCTATGATGTCAATCCAGTTCTTGCCTGTGTCATTAACTGTAGGTATCTTCATTTGCCAAGCGTCCCACTGACATTATATTTTATGCACAGCATGCCCTGTTTGTGGCAGTACTATATCCACTTGCTTATGTGAACTCTGTAAAGGTTTTCCTCAGGTAACTGTCAAAGCTGGTTTACCTAATAAAGAAAATGCATTCTCCACTTCAAAATGGTGACTGTGGAAATTACATTTACTTTTTTTGAAATGCTTTTCTCAGGCAAAAATTGTTTATTTGAAGCCAGCTATTCAATTCACTCAAGAAAAAAAAAAAAAAAGAAAACAGAACTGAGTCCAAGTTTCTGTGATATCCAGCTGACTCTCAAGCTTCAAAAGCATACATTAACAATCTATATTCGTATATGTCATAGACATATTAAAATAATGAAAGGCAGATTAATAAAAGCAAAGGCAGATGACTGTTCATATCAGTCAGGAAGGCAGATGACTGTTCATATTACTCAAAAAATGCTTATTGCTTGAATGACCACATTTAAAAACACATGCAAGTGTACACACACTACCCACTGAATTATTTTGCGAGCTTTAATACCTACAATGCTGATTCATCTGTTTAATCCATGCATCCCATCACTTAAAGTGATGGGTCAAGATTTGTTTTCTGCTTTACCTTATTAGTTCTTTTAAACTTTACTAAGTCATATGGCATATTTAAATTTATATTAGCGCTACATGAATATGTTCGGTGAATTTAACATTTTCTGTGCAAGTAATAGAATACTGTCATTACATTCTGTGTTTGTGTTTAGGCAAATTTCAGTTGTTTGAATTATTTTAGCACTGCTCATTATGTCATACATGTTTGTAATTACATTGTTTTCTGTTGATGTCCTTCATGGATGCATCTGCAGTCATAACAACTGGGTTGTCCTGTCGTCAGGCAGCCCTTCGGTCGGCCGGATTCCAAAGTCCGGGTCCGGCTTCGGCTGATGTCGCACTTCACCCGACGTCATCTCTGTTGGTCTTCGGGTATAAAGGCATCAGCCGACGCCATTTTCCTCAGTCTTTCTTGCCGCGTGGCGCCCGAAGCAGAAGCTGTTCGCAAGTGCCGGTCGGTCAGATCCAGAGATTACTACTTCCGAATACTACTTCGAAGACTTCTAAAAGCTAAGTACCCCATTGGGGACTCTTTCTTGCCTCAGCCGATGTCAGAAAAAGTCAATAACTGTTTAACTTGTGGGAAACAAATACCTCATAAAGATTTCCACTCTTACTGTTTGCCTTGTTTAGGCCCAGACCACGACGTAGCAGCCTGTTCAGCCTGTGCCTCATTCAACCGACGAACGCTTAGGCGTCGGACGGAGTTTGCTGAACAGTTTTTCGGCTCAGATTGTGCGTACATTATGCCGTCGGATCCTCCGACTACCCAGATTGTTAAAAAACGCAAAGAAAAAGACCGACACTCGCGAAACCGAGAAAACTGATCAAAGCACAGCTGAATCAATGACTACTACTGAGGCTCCTGCTACCTTACTTGAAACGGCCTCAGAAATCTTACCTACAGTGGTTACTAGTGACTTATCAGACACCATCCCTTTGGATGTCTCTACCCCAGCACGTGGTGCTGCTAGGCCTCCTGCAGCCATGTCTATTAAGGCCTTTGCCAGGGCTAAAGCAGCCAAATCTACTAAATCAGTGCCTGTTAAGCCCCCCTCTACTAGGCCCACTTCTAGTTCACAAATACTTACTCTGGCAGAGGATTTAATATCCTTAATTAGGGGATCTCAATCTCACCCAGACAGGGCCTCTCAGCCCCAGAAAGAGACCTAGAGCAGAGCCCCGAGCCTGTGTCCTCTGATGATTCCATGGGAGGACTCTGATATTACAGACCAGCCAGAGGCTCATTTCTCCAATTATGAAGACTCAGATGCTGAAGAATCCATTCCAGCTGCTTCTCCACCAGAAGAATTCTCCTTTGGGAAGCCTTACATGCCATGCGAGAACAATTCCAATGGCAGGAACAGGATTTCTCAGATTCCAGAAAAGACTTAGGACTTTTCTGCACCTACCACAACACAGGCCTTTAGCTATACCTCCTGTCCTCTCTGTTGTGGACGATGCATTTAATGATGTCTGCACTGCACCAGATTCCTTACCTCCAGCCCCTGTCAAACCAGACAGATTTTACAGGGTTCCAGACACTCATCACCACTTATACAAGGCCCCACTTGCAGACCCCGAAACCATATCCCAGGGGTCTAAGGCAGCAGCCTCGACCACAGCAAAAAACCCTATTCCTTCTCAAAGGGAAGCCAGGTCTTTAGACAGATGGGGCAGAAAGGTTTACACCTCTGCTACTCTCTCAGCTAGAGCTTTAAATTGTCAGTTTCACATGATACAATACCAAGAGTTTATGCTTGATCAGTTAACTAAAAAGCTATCCTCTGATGACTCTATAGATAAGAAATATATATTAGAAATGGTAAATAACATACAACAGGTTAGTAACCATTCCTTAAAATGTGGCTATGATGCACTGGAGGCTTCATTTAGATCAGCCATGACTGGCACAGTGATAAGAAGACATGCATGGCTGAAGGAACAGGTCTTACCGGATCATGTTAAAGCTAAGTTATTAGATGCACCTATGGATAAGGCCAGTTTGTTTGGTACACCTGCCCAGCAGGTAATGAAGAAAATGGAAGAAAAGGCAAAATCTGCACAAACAGTTAAAGATTTCTTGCAGGTTCAACCCCAAGGTTTAGCAGGAACTGGCCTGCCAAAATTGGTCCTTTCCTGACTCCACAAGATCCCAAAGGGGCAGGAATAGACGTCCCAGAGGCAGAAATCAATACAGAGGGGGTGCCTACAGAGGACGACAGTGGCAAGGTAATAACAGAGGCACAGACACAGCCACTGCCACTACAACAGCACAGTGACTTGTTTCTAACTCCGCCTACCAGGGAACAAATAGCAGCACCATTAGGCGGAAAATTAACCTTATTTTCGAAAAACTGGCACTATATCACAAAAGACAAGTGGATTCTGCAAACCATAGACCAAGGATACCGGTTCCACTTCCACACTTTACCAGTCAAAAGAGGAATGCCAAACCTGCCTCCAAACCAAAAAACAGAAGCTCTACAGCAGATAATGCAGCTAACAAAGATGAGAGCTGTGGAAAAAGTGCCAATAACAGAACAAGGAAAAGGATTCTACTCCAGACTATTCCTAGTTCCAAGAAAGGAAAAAAGCTGGAGACCTATTCTCGACCTGTCCATCTTAAATACATACATCATTGTCCCAAAATTCAAAATGCTGACCCTCCAGCAACTTCTTCCCATGCTGGGCAAGGAGTGCTGGCTGGTAACTCTAGATCTCAAGGAGGCATACCTGCACGTCCCCATACGACCAATCTGCAGAAGATACCTCAGATTTCTTGCAGGATCAGAGCACTATCAATTCTCAGCATTGCCCTTTGGCTTATCTACTGCGCCCAGAGTATTCACAAAATGCCTGGCATCAGTAATCGCTCACTGCAGACTACAGGGAATCCAAATTTACCCATACCTGGACGACTGTCTGCTACAGGGGGACAACAAAAGCAAGCTGACAACAGATTTACAAAGGGTCATTTACTTGCTACAAGCACTGGGATACACAGTCAATTTACAAAAGTCAAGGCTGATACCATCCCAAACAAGGACATTCTTGGGCGCGGAACTGGACACAGTAAAACAAATGGCATTCCTAACTGCAGAAAAACAAAAAGAACTCCCTCTTTACTTCTTGGCACTAACAAAACAGAACAAGCTAACAGCAAGAAAAGTTCTACAGGCCTTGGGCTTCATGGCATCCTGCATAATCTTGGTTCCACATGCCAGACTACATATGAGAAAACTACAGTGGTACCTAAAGAATTTATGGTCCCAACACAGGCACAGCCTAGAAGCAGAAATCCCTCTAATCCCATGCCTAAAACAGGAGTTCCTATGGTGGGCTCAAGCATGCCAGTCAAATCCAGGCCTACCTTTCCACAACTATCAAGCAAGCCAAACCATCACAACAGACGCCTCAGACCTAGGATGGGGGGCTCACATGCTGGACAAATGCGTACAAGGATTGTGGACACAGGACCAGCTCCATTTGCACATCAACCTAAAAGAAATGCTGGCAGTAAAGCTGGCAATCCAAAATTCAGACCATTCCTCAAAGCAGGACATTTGATGATAAGGACAGACAACACCACAGTCATGTGGTACATCAACAAACAGGGAGGCACTCATTCATACCCCCTATGCAGAATGACTTTGGACCTTTGGAACCTGGCGCTCAGCTACAGCATCCAGTTACAGGCAATGTTCGTACCAGGAAAGGAGAATACTCTAGCAGACATGTTAAGCAGAACCACCTCGGATGCTCACGAATGGATGCTACACCCGGACATCTTCAAGGCCATCTCAAAGAAATGGGGAATGCCACAGATAGATCTATTCGCTTCCCCTCTCAATCACCAGCTCAAAAAATTCTGCACAAGGACGTTCCACCCACTTGCATGGAAAGTGGACTCGCTCTCCTTCAGCTGGAAAGGTCTGACAGCATATGCATTCCCACCTCTTCCCTTGATACACAAGGTATTACTAAAAATCAAGGAGGAACGTCCAAGGATAACCCTGATAGCTCCAAACTGGCCAAGACAACACTGGTACCCATTGCTGAGGAGCATGTCTCGGGACAAAATATGGCCAATACCCTGATGCCTTTGATGTTAACCCAGAACAACTACAGCATCATGCATCCAAACCTAAAAACTTTGCAACTGACTGCATGGAACATCACATAGCAGCAACTAATCCAGAGCTTTCCCAAAGGGTTAAAGACATTATCCTTGAAGCCCGCAGACCTTCACCAAGAAGGAACTATGCAGGAAAATGGAAAAGGTTTGTCATTTGGAGTGCTGAAAGAGGAAAAGATGTGTCCAATATAGACATTGCTAACATTCTGGAGTATTTGGCAGAGCTTCTACATACAGGCCTGTCCTATTCCTCCATCAAGATACATGCATCAGCTATTTCAGCAGAATACAGCTTTGATCCACCTGTCTTTTCACATCCTTTACTCAGGCAGTTCCTCAGAGGGATCAAGAATGTAAAACCTCCTAGGAAACCACCATTGCCAGCTTGGGATTTGAACTTTGTGCTGGAAAAGTTGACACTCGCACCTTTCGAACCAGCAGCAACAGCAGACCTGCAGCATCTATCATGGAAAACTGCTTTTCTACTGGCAATAACCTCAGCAAGAAGGGTTTCTGAACTTCAGGCCCTAATGGCAGTACAACCCTTCCTAATCTTCCACCAAGATAGAGTGTCCATGAGGACTAATCCTACATTTATGCCTAAGGTGGTATCCAGAGTGTCTTTAAACCAGGCAATCCACCTACCTACCTTCTTCCCAAACCCACAAAACAGAGGGGAAAGAATGCTGCATACCTTGGATGTACATAGACAGCTACGCTACTACCTGGACAGAACAAAAAGTAACAGAAAAACTGACCAGCTGTTTGTAGCCTATGCAACAGGAAGGGAAGAAAAAGCGATTTCCAAATAGACAATCTCCAAATGGATAGGAAATTGCATACGATTCTGTTACTCCTTTCATGGAAAACCAATTCCACAGAACATAAGGCCTCATTCTACAAGGGCAACAGCCACTACCACAGCCTTCTTACGAGGAGTGGCAACCAAGGACATTATTGAGGCGGCTACTTGGACCTCCGTGCATACATTTGCCAAGCATTATAATTTACCTCTGTATTCCAGATCCCGAGCAGGGTTTGCCACTGCTGTACTGCAAGGGATCCTAACCACACCATAATCTATTCTTCCTCCTCCCCTAGTTGGCTATGGTATTCTACCCAGTTGTTATGACTGCAGATGCATCCATGAAGGACATAGTACAGTTTTGTACCTACCATAAATGTAGATGTCCGAACTGGATAGCATCTGCAGTCAGGATTACCCTCCCTCCTTCCCCTCTGTGGTACTCCCAGGTTATTTACCCTCCTAATAGCTAGCTGGCGGGGGGCGAGTCTCTTATGGTGTATTTGTTTGTATATATGTACATACATGCTTATTTTTTGTGTTTGCCTTCTATCTTTTTGGAAACATTGGCATTTACCCAAAATTTAGCCTTCCAAGAGGGCAACTGGCATCTGGGGCAAGAAACACTGAGGAAAATGGCGTCGGCTGATGCCTTTATACCCGAAGACCAACAGAGATGACGTCGGGTGAAGTGCGTCATCAGCCGAAGCCGGACCCGGACTTTGGAATCCGGCCGACCGAAGGGCTGCCTGACGACAGGACAACCCAGTTGTTATGACTGCAGATGCTATCCAGTTCGGACATCTACATTTATGTTAGGTACAAAACTGTACTTTCTGTAATGTCTTTGCCAAATGGACTGGGAAGTGTCTGAAAAGGGTCCTCTATCAGCCTCTCTGTGTAGCTTAACAAACAAATAAATGGATAAGTAAACTGTAGGGTTGCCACCTTTCATCATGGCTAAAACTGGAGTAAAACCACACCCCTCGCATCACCAGTAACCCCACCTATCCCACCCCTCTCCCGCCCACATTCCACCCATTTTGTGATGTCACAATGACATCACTCGGCAAGGAACGCCCTCTGTTTCCTTTCCTGATGCCTGCTTTCGGATGATTTACTATGCTTTTTTGTAAAAAAAAAAAAAAAAAAAAAAAAAAGCATAGTAAATCAGCCGATTTACAAACTCCGATAGTCTGTTTCTTTTTGAAACAGAATACCGGAGTTTGTACAGTGTTTTCCGGACTACTGGAGAATCAGTTTGATATCTGGATAGTCCGGAAAAAAACGGAGGGGTGGCAACCCTAGTAAACTGTAAGATGTAAAGGTTTTTCTTTACTGTGCTGCCTAAATTCCTTGGCACTCTGTACATCGTTCTGAACACATTTCTCATATTACAAAAGCTGCCTGCCCCAGACAATGAGTAATCGTGCTTGAGATGGCAATGTTTTACAACAGTAACCCCCCCCCCCAGTTGGTTCGCACAGGAATGGACATGTCCAGAGTGACTGGCATGCCTAATGGCTTTGATGTACCATGCAAATGATGCAGTTTTGCCAGTGACATCACGCATACATTGCTTCTTGATTGACATCTGCAAAAAATCCAGCCAATGCACCTGCCAAGTGATCTGCAGCTTGCCATCCTTCTAGACCCACTGAGCTACTAAAGGGCACAAATCAATTTTATATCCATAACAATCACCCTTTACTGAGCTTGGCATAACTTCATCAACCCAGTCAGTAATAGGGCATCCCAAGTAAATGCCCGTGCTGGGTAAGTTAGGTTACAAATATGCTATCACACAAAACACTACTTTTCTGTAAACTAACAGAAAATTTAGATAAGAAATATTACATTTTAACCAGAAATTGCCTTTTAACCCATCTAATCTATCAACAAATCGTAATATTCGTAAATGATACATTTTCATAATCAGACACAGTTTACACGCACTAGTTCTCTCATTCATTTTTGGGTGTTTTTCATCTATTGCTTTTGGTTTTGTCCCCGTTTCTTTTGCTATGAAATACATCTTAAGATGAATCAAGAAACACCAGTATTCAATGGTCAATAACGGCCTCCAAGGTCACAATACTGCACAGCACAATCTTAAAATGAACTGTAACAGACTGCTGAAAAAAAAAAAACATCAGCTCATTGCTTAAAAGCAGATAAAATGGTTTGTTTTGCATCTTTTCCATTGCAGTGGTAATGATTTCTCTCAACTTTTTAGCACATACATTTTGGGTAAAACCAAAGATAACTTTGGGGAGGGGAGACAAAGACCCAGAATCTGAATCAGATACCATGTCATCACTAACTTTTATAGGGTCAAGTGCGGGAAGGAAAAATGTCTGTTGTGAAAATTACAGTGCTCCTGTTTCTGACCTTCTGCTTTGAATTTTAAAGTTTAGTACTCTGATTTGTAAGGTTATAAGGCTGAGTGCTATGACTATTGTCATCCCTGGTAACATTTTCATAAGGAAAACAATGATTGTATCCATTTAGACTGATTCAGAAGAATAACTGCTTGGCCGTATTAGATACCTCTCAATTGTCTGATTTTTCACAGAATGTCTAGATTTTTGCCTTATGTTTTTGGTCTGTTCCTCATAAACTTTTGTGGTTTTCTAGTATGCAATGACATACTTTTGTTTTTCAGATTTCATTTCTTTCAGGAAATGCACACACAATTCCTCCTATTTTAACAACTTTCTAAATTTATAAGATGAACATTTAAAAATTGCCCCTTTTTTTGTCCATGCTAACAAGTCTACACTAATGCTTTCCGCATGCCGACAATCCCAGCTGCATATTCATGCAAATGAACAAAACATCAACATCTTCATTCATCAGTTTAGAAAAATGTCACCTGGTGCTTGGTGTTGGAGGCTTTGCTACTGTACATCTGGGGGCATACTGTTCCCTTACTTCAGGAAAGTAAAAACAGCAAGAAAGATTCAGCCAAGCTAGAATCTTCACTGGGTGATACTTAAAACCTCATGTAGTACAGATCCATGGGAGATATGCAAATTACCCCATAAAGACTTACCAGTGTTTCACAATCCAGTTATGCTCCGCTGATGAGGTCACAAAATGTCCAAAACAAGGTTGGGCTACTGCTAGTACAGGTTGACTTTATTGGTCTGAATGCACCCATAAAGACTTAAAAAAGTAAAATGTCATGGGCATTCAAAAGCCATGTAGCTGAAACACTGGTTTGTCCTTAAGGGTTCATTTGCATATACCCACTAAGAAAGATTTAAGGTATTACACAGTAAAGACTCTAGCTTGACTGAGTCTTTCTTTCAGTGTTTTCTGAATGGTTTATTTGTGTGTTTTACCTTGTGTTTTCTTCAGGAAAGGAGACCTGCATATCAGCCACTAAATCCTTCCCCTCCTTGTAGTGCCAGAGCTGATAGTTGAACCCAGATTACTACCAGAGTAGGCAGATTTCTTTGTCCTGTATTGTCAGATACCTGGTAACAGAAGCAGGTTGTTTTTTTCCTGCATGTGCACTTGAGTCACATTTCTAGAAAATACATGGGGTTATCTAAATACGACTACTTGTAATCAGTATATATTACAGCAAAATTATATTTTACTTTATGTAGAAATATAACCATGACTGGTGAGTTACCCCTTGCTTAGATGTACACAATACTGTAATAACTGCAGTTCGTGAATGGTATAAAAGTGTAGATTCTGAAACAGTTTTTTAATGATTTTATTTATTTTATCATATAGCATAGTGAGCAGAATATTAGCTTTAGTTAGGTCTTTTTTTACTGAATCCCTTTTAGTGACTATAGTTTTAAAAGGAAACCCTGCCACATTGCATTACACATTTCCTGAAACTAATAGTAGCTACAATAATTTAGGGCATTTATATCAAAGTTATCTGTCCACTCGCTCTTCAGTAGTATATTTTTTAAACAGCCTTTATTTTCATCAGTATTGAATAATCCACAGATTAAACATAAATGTAAAATAACCAATATTAAGTTCATCAAGAGAAATATAAGTAAATAACCAAGTAAGTAAATAACCATCTCACATACGAAGGGCTACTTTCTTATAGTTCTCCATTGACCTGAACTTTCATATGGTGACTGCCACACTGTTACATATTCCAGACTTCTCAACAGATTTATCCCCTTACTAACTCACTGAGGTATCCTTTATTTGCATCCGTTGAATCCATGTGCATGTGTGTTTGTTGCTATTTCTTTCTGTAAATGCCTTTGACTCAGTTTTTTCTACAATCCAATCAATAACTGAATTATTGCTGAGGTTAGAGCTTAGTTGCATTTTTTTCATTATTTTTCTTCAATAGTATCCTCAATAAGTCTGCAAGCTGCTGTACATATTTTACTCTAGTCTCAACGACTGAAGTCCTACGACAGAAAATTTACAGGATCCAGCTCAGCCTGTCTCCCCATATGTTTCATGTTCATGGATTATAGGCACATATTTGATGTCATTTTCACAGCCTGGTCATTATTTAATCTATTTAGTGAGCATCTGTTTACTATGTATGTTTGCCACCTTATTATAAACATCGTAACGGGCATGTTTGTGCTACTAAGTACCAAGGAGAAAGAAGAAATGCACCTGTTACACCAGTTGTTGACATCTGTACAGTAAATGAGATGCATTATTAGTTCTATTAAAAGATTGTAGGGTAACAGTAGCCATTTTAACTGAAACTTGGGAAGAAAAATACTGTGGGGACCTGTGTCTTAAGAGTGGCAAACAGCGCACCTGTGCAAGGAGCAGATGAAATGGAGGAGGAACGACTTTAAGGGGGAGCTATCTTAAAAATATTTTTCCCAGAATATGAAAGGCATCCAATTTGCTGGGTTCAGATGCTAAGCTGTTTATCAATTAGTATAAGATTGTTGTTGTTGTTTAAATTATAACAGTGGGTAAAATCTAGAATAATGGAAGAATTTACTGATGGAATCAATATGAAATCAGGTATGGATTGCAGTGTTTGCTGGATATTTAAAATGCCTGGCATGAAATGGGCAGAAAAAAAGAAGACAGAGAGTAGATGTAGGCCTTTCTGTCAGACCAGGACTCCCTCAATTTACAAACAGACCTATAGAACACAGATATTTTAACCACAGTGTCTTTATACAGGCTGGATACTACAGATCAGCATTTCATTGACCCTCTCCTTTGCAGTACTGACCACAAGTTGGACATGGTATTTTTGACAAATAGTGTTTATGTTGTCTATTATACCTACTGTATATGCCATAAGAGAAAACAAATGTTGGAAAAATAAAATAAAACCTGTCTTAGCCAAACAGAGACTAGCAAGAAAATGAACTTGTTGGAACACAGAATGTGTGGGAAAATGGTACGTGAAAGTATAAAGTTGCTGATGAAAAATTATGCTGCTAAGTGTTCATAAATAAAATGCTAATCTGAAATAAATGTACACTCTAGTCTGTTTTATTTTTCTCTTAAACTAATTTTGTATTTCTGTTTTACTGTTTATTTTATATTTCCTTTTTGGATAGAACTCATTGTGTTGTTTTATTTTAACTCCAGTTATTATTTGTAGTAACAAATTTTGCATGTTTTGTCAGTCAGTGTTTCCTTTTGCAAGAATGACCCCAGACATGAATGAAAATGTCCTTGGATAACTGCATCCCCTTGTTAAGAGATGAAAATAAAAATATAAATGAGTTAATTATTTTATTTATTTTTATTTTTGTCTGAGTTTGTTAACCGGGGTAGAACTCTGTTCTCCATGGACCTTTTTTCAAACTCAGCCTGGGAACACTATCTGGTTATTTAATTAAAACAAAATAAACAAGTATGTTTTATAATGCAACTTACGGTAAATGTTTGCTCTGAATTCTAATTAAAGTGAATAAAAGTAGTAAATCAAAAGAAGTAAATTAAAAAAAGATCCTAGTTCCATTAAACAGACAGATCTTACACAACATGAGATGAATAATAAAGACAAGAAGGGGTCCTAATGGAGAGATGAAAAGTCAGCAAGCAAAGGGGAGTAGCAGTGCTGAAAGTGAATTCATCCTCAAGTCTTGGTGAGAACCTTCATGAGGTGGACCCTGTTTTTCACAAAATCTCACCAATGCGACACTGATATATAGACTGCATTTACACAGCATATATCATGGACAGAAGTAAGTCAAAAACAAAAAATGCTGGCTGCACAAGACCCAGGATAAAAAAGTGCCCAATCCTGGTATGAACACTGATGCCAGGACTGGAAAAAAATGACAGTGTGGAATCCCCAAAATACAGAAACATTCCTACAATGGTGCTAGGCCAGGCCTAGGGGGAGGATGATGCTCCTGCTGTGGAAGGAAGTAGAAGTCGACAAATATCACAAAAACTGATAGGCCAAAGAAGAGTCATAAAGACGATAGAGTGGACTATTGAGGATAAGAAAGAAATTATGTATTGTTACTATTATGCAAAAAGCCCAGAATTTCCAGACAGATGATATACTAAAAGATTGAGATAAATTAGAGGAAAGAAAAATACTTTCACAGGAAAAACTGTCAGAAGCTTCAAATGAAAATGTGTGTTCATTAATACAACAGATTTCTGAAAAACAGTATATAGATCAAGAAACTTTTATCTGTTTTGAAAAAGAAGCATCTGAGGAAGTGTGAAAATGTAAACAACAAAACCTAGATATTTTTGAAAAGTGTAAAAAAGAAACATAGACATGGGGAAGAAAGAGAGATTTGATATGGTGCAATATTTATGCAAAGGAGAAAGCCAAATTAATCAATATAAAGTCAACCCCAAAGATATTCAAAGAGAAATACAGGCAAAGGCACCCAGATATTGAACATTTCACAGTAAGAAAAATAATATCACAAAGAGGGAACATAGAAAAGATAATTAGTAAAGTAGAAGTTAAAAAAATAGAAGTTGAAGTTATGGAGTGCCTGCAAAGTGAAGGATTTAATGTAGAAGGTCTAACACAGGTTACTTTACAGCATGATGAAGTGAGTCCTCAAAGTAAGGAGAAGTAGGAAGATCAGGAGACATCTGAAGAAGAAATATGGACACGGGAAAGAAAAAGAGATGTAATATGGTGTAATATTTATACAAAGGAGAAAGCAAAACTAACCAATACAAAAAGAGCAATGCCAAAGATATTTGTAGAGAAATACAGGCAAAGGAATCCAGATATGGAAAAATTTACAATACAAGAAAATAAGAAGACAAAGAGGAAAAGTAGAAAATGAGATTAGTAATGGAGACGTTAAAGAAATAGAAAGTGAGATTATGGTGCACCTGCAAAGGGAAGGATTCAGTGTAGAAAATCTAATGCAGAAAGCACCACAACAGGCTAGAGCAATGGTTATCCAAATTAAGGGTAAACCATGGAACAGGATGCAGTTGGTTAGATGCCATATCAAGGTATTTTGGAGCCTTCCACAGAAAACCAGTATAAATGTTCACTTCAAGCTAGACAGCAAGGGAATGAACAGGAAATTGTGGAAAATCTGATACAGTCAATGTTGAGGAGTGATATGCCAGTGAGTTCCCATATGACAGAGCAATGGAGGGTACAGGATGAAATTAAGGAGAAGGTGCCACAGGAGGATGCTATGGAACTTTCTATAGAATGCCCACAGGAATGGAAAACAAGGGATGTGCCCTCAGCTTGGAAAAAAACTGAGATAAGAGAAGAGTTGCTTGATTTAATAGAAACGGATAGATATGTTAAAACTAACAAAAGAAATAGACTGCAGAAGGTCAATAAAACCCCAAAAGTCAGAAGTCTGATAGAACAAATGAACACAGTAATTAGGACTGTTCATAGAGATCCATATGATATAACAGAAGTAAACAGGATATATCACATAATAACTGATAAAGTTCTACCTCAAGAACATAGGGTAGTGAGGGAAATGAAGGTGAGAAATCGAATACCATCATGGAAGTATCGAATAGAGAAAAATATAAAGCAATTAAGACAAGAAGTGTCCCTGTTAGAAGACTATAGAAGAGGAAATAGATCAACAAAACACTAAGAAAGATAGATGTCATAAAAGCAATGTGCAGTATTAAAACAGACCAGAATCTGTCATGCACTATCGCAAATAAACTAAAAATTTCAGCACAGGCGGAAAAACTTAGAAGATACGGAGATAAATATAAAGGAAAAGTACAAAATAAGCAATTTATTGATAACCCAAAAATCTTTTATAGAGAACTGGGAAACAAGGTAAAAGGAATTGAAAGACCGCCAAAAAAGAAGAAATACATGCATTTTGAAGAAGTATCTACGAAGATACTGTGGAACACAACAAAAATGCTAAATGGATAAAAGAAGTAAAAGAAAGAATAAGAAGTTTAAAGGTATAGGATATGAAATGGAATGAAGTAACAGCCAGACAGATTAAAACAAAGTTGCTGGAAACCCCCCAGGCCTAGATGTAGTACCTAACTTTTGCTTAAAAGTATTAACATCTTTGGATTACGATTTAGCCACAAGTAAGACCTATATATATGCACACCCTGAACATACACTGACCTGGCTAATAACAGGTAAAACAATGCTCCTACTTAAGAGTGAACCAGCAAACTCCCCCCAATGTTATAGGCCAATAACTTGCCTTCCTAAGACTTATAAACTGTACACCGGAATTGATGCCAACAGACTTTATAGCCATTTAGAAGAAAACAATTATGGCAGTAGAACAAAAGGGCAATAAAAGAAAGTCATATGGAACAAAGGATCATTTGTTCTTAGCAAAGTCATAGTGGAGAACTGTAAAGAGGGGAACAATCTAAGTATGGCATGGATTGACTACAAAAAGAGCATTTGATAGTATCCCACATTCATGGATAAGAGTGCTTAAAAATGTGTAAGATACACCCTACACTGATCAACTACATTACGGTGACCATGAAACAGTGGCAGACCATTTTGCAATTAAGCCATTATAAAGGACAAGTTATTATCCAAGGGATAAAGATTCAAAGGGAGATATGCCAGGGTGACCCTCTCTCACTATTACTATTCTGCCTTGCCCTTAAGCCATTTAAGCTGTCTACTTAACAGCTTAACAGCTTAGGCCATGGCTATAATTTGGTTCCTAGAGAACAACAAAGTTTAAAGACTTCTCATCTTCTCTTTTTCGATGATTTAAAACTGTATAGCTCATCAGATGAGCTTTTCAAAACTTTTTCTGATGATATTAGAATGTCATTTGGTCTTGATAAATGTGCAAAAGCAACCTTTAAAGCAGGAAAATTGCAGCACCAGGAAAGCATCACTTTGGGACAAGAATGTAATATAAAAGAACTTGAGTAAGAGAGAGTCTATAAATACTTGAAAATTGATGAAGGATCAGCAATAAAACATGAACAAATGTGAATAAAACTTAGTAAGGAATAATTTAGAAGACTTAAATTAATCCTGAAAACACTATTGGCATCAAGGAACAAAATCCACGCTATAAACCAATTTGCTCTTTCTGTCCTAACTTACAGTTTTGGAGTGATTGATTGGCCCCAAAACATGTTTGATAGATTACATATTAAAACAAGAAGGATACTTCATGTACATCAAATGATCTATAAAAATCAGTGCATACCAAGATTATATAGTCCCCATTCAGAAGGAGGGATGAGCCTCCTTCAAATTGATTACATGTATAGATCTGCAATCATGTGGACTCCACACATATTTGCTGACCTGACAAGACCCAAACTTAGTGAAAGTTGTCAAACATGAGGAGAATAAATCTAAGATGACATCTCTGCTTAACCTAGCAGAAGCATATTGGCATCAAGCAGGAATGGAAATCAAACCAGAAGTAGATAAAAATGGGTCTGTATTAGAACATCGAATATTTAACAATTCAAATCATTATAGGTCGACCTTTAGTGATCGAACTGTTAAAACATCGAATGTTCAGAAAAAAAAAATAAAAACAACAAAAAAAAAACAACACCCCCCACTACTTAAATATACCAACTCTGAGACCGCACTACATTGAAGTAAACGGAAATCTCCCCTTACGGAGATTTCCATTTACTTGTTCGATGTTCTGCAGTTTTGCTATTCTCGTGTCGACAATGTCAGATTCGACATTGCCGGCTTTCGAGAATTTAATATAGACCCGAAAAAAAATCAGGCAGCAACTGAATGTTCCAAAAAACAAAAGAAAGAATATAAGGTGAAGGACCATATGAGAAGGCAAGAAATGTGGAAATGCATAAATATAGTTGCAAGTATAGAAAACTTCTGGAAGAACCTCGTGTTGATCAGGAACGAATGTAGGAATGGTTAAGGAGAGGTGAATTCAAACCAAAAGATGAAAGGTTAATATTGGCGGCCCAAGATACTGGGCTATGTACACGCTGGTTTACAAAGTCCATTGAACATGTGGGAGAAACAGACAAATGTAGGTGTTGTAAAACCTAATTGGAAACAGTCGCACACCTAGTTGCTGGTTGTGACATATTAATTGCAGAAGGACTGTATTCTGAAAGGCATAATAATGTGGCAAGGCTGTTGCACTGGGGATTGTGCAAATGTTATGACATTGAAGTGACTGGAAATCACTGGAAACATGAGCCACAAAGGATCATAGAAAATGATGAAGTCTACATCACATGGGATCATCCATTACCAACAATTCTAAAGATAGATGCTAGAAAACCAGATATAGTGGTCCAAGCAAAGAAGACAAAAAGTAACATTTATCATTGAAATCACCACATCCAGTGACTACACTGTCCTGCGTACAGAGAGACACAAAGTTATAAAATATCATGATTTGCAAGCAGAAGTGAGAGCAATGTGGAAGAAAGATACCCAGATAGTTCCAATAGTAGTAGGGGCAATGGGTCTTATAAAAAAGTCTACTATCAATGCATATAACTCTGTATGAATAGCAGGAGTCATTACTGGGCATGTTGCAGGTGCTGTGAAGAGCACTTTTGGCTGATTTAAAAAAGTGAAACAATACTAATTTCACAAACTTTAATCATAATTTAACTTAGGAATGTAGCCCATTCCTGACATGGTATTAGAAACCCAAAAGATTAGGAGAAATATAAAAGGGCAAGAAGAAAACAGACTTTTTGAAAAATCTTAAAATAGCAAAATGATACTGACATAAAAGAATCAGAAATGAAAGAAATGAGAACTGTTAACATCAATGATTTAGAAAGGGAGATGTATCTTTTTTATAGTAATTCATTTGTAAGTACTGTTTTTCATATTTGTTCTTTGCTGTGCTGTAGTAGAGGAATGTATGCACATTTCCTGCTGAAGTCTTTTTTTATTTCTGAGTCATAAATAGAAAGGTCAGCACACTTGCTTGATTACTTAACTTGGTGTATTAAATGGATACAAACCAAAGTCATGTGACAAATGTCTTTGCATAGTTTAACCGACTTGCTGTTTACATTATGTATGAAAGGTTATCCAATAAATTTGTTTGGATGAGAAAGAAGTGGGTGAGGAACAGAACAGAATGCATACTCATATAAGCATTTATGCCAAACAACTAATATTTCTGAGATTTTTGGCAGAATTAGGAGTGATGAAATACACTGAGAATTGTGCTCACTGGGGACCTTAAACTTCCATGTTTGAACTGTCAAGTGCAAACATGTAGAAATGTAGGGTGAGTGATGTGTCAGCAGCATTAGTAGAAGCCACTGCTGACTAGGCAGCAAAATTTCTAGCCGGGAAGAAAATGTGTCCTTAACTTATTTACAGTTGCATATAGTACAGTAGCTTTAGTCACATGACCCCCTCCAGCAGCACTGACAGTTACATTAAGGACGTCATGGAGGCTGGCCATACATCTGAGTAATCTGTCTTTATTGTGCATCCTGACGAGCATTATTAATGTTACCTTATCAGCTACTGCAAATGGGGAGAGAGCAATCCTTGTTAGACAAATACTAACCAACAGAGATTTTGTACTGTCTAGCAACCATCACAATAATAATTCTGAGATGTTACCCAGTGATCTAGATTTAGGAATACAGGGAGGTAGATGTTATTTGGACAGAACATACATTGGTTAATTATAAAAATTGTGGGAGGCACAACAGAATAGTAGAGAAGTTGTAGATCTCCATTAAGGAACAATTTAGGAAGGAGACAAACTTATGTTTTAGGAAAAGAACAAAATACATAAAGAGCCAAGCAAGTCAGTAATAAGTTATTAGTGAAAAGAAGTAGGGCTATCAAAGGATGACAACTGTGTGTAGAGGGAAGAGTCAGCAAAATCCTTTTGAAGACAAATTTTTGTCAGGCCAACATAACCTTACAGATACCCAAGTATGGAGGACAGAACGTGTATGTTACCAGTAGATATTTTGAGTTCAACATTGTAAAGTTTCAGGAGTTTGAATTCAGTATTATGACTTTCAGTATCCTACTATTCAATAATTTGTCATGTACCACATATACACATACAGCATGTAAGTATATATGATATATATCTTCTCTACATGTGAATGTACACACATGCACAAACATATATATATATATATATATATATATATATATATATATATATAAATAAATAAATAAAAATATATATATATATATATATATATATATATATATATATATATATATATATGGAGATCAAGACTATTTTCTGAATCAAGTTAGTAGTGGATAGTAATATTCCAAAACTTTGGAAGGCACTGTGTAATGCATCTGTGACATTTCTGTATTACTGATATTTATCTCTGGTTTTAGGTTTTCATTTTGGTGTTAGCTTCCCTGACGCTGTAAGTCAGGCACAGGCATACAAGAAAACTGTATAAGTGATTACCTTATAGAACAGGCAAAGGTCATCTCTGAGTAATCCTTAAGATACAAAATATAAATACATAAAAAACAGTGAATGTTTTTGCTTTACTGGGAATCATTACAATTTTTAAGTTCTTTCAGGTGGCTTGTTCAAAGGCTACAAAATGCAACACTGTTTTCAGTAGTGGGCCAGAAGAGTGAGGTGTACAGCTGCACAATGATGTTCTTGGAGTTACTAGACACATAATTAACAATTAAATGGGCTACAGAATATGCCTTCCTGACATTCGTACATGCACACCAGTCAGTGAAACTGCTGTCGGCTGTTGCTACAGATCTTTAATAATGGTGCCATATTTCATGTGACCATTTCTTTTGTGGCAATAATTTGTACTTTTGCCATGTTTCACACTGCTACATTTACTGACATCAGTGGTGAGGTCATTACGAGTGCATCAGAAAGTCTACTTTTTGTAGACCATCTGAAAGAACATCAGCTTAGTTTAATGAAATATTTACTTTACCCAGTTTTCAGTCATTGGCATGTCAGCCTATCCAGAGCATACTTTGCATCTTAGTGTTTTAGTAAAACTGTGTAGAAAGAATTGGCCCCAGTTCAGATCCTTGTGGGACACTCCTGGTAACCCTGTTGAGATACATAGTTAAGCCTCACATTGACTTTTTTTTTCCTGAAGCTTAAGCAGTGTTTTATGCAATAAATTATATATACATTGACATATACTGTTATTCATTTCTTGGTTATTCCTGTATGTGAAGTGAAATTATGCAGTATGCACTGTCAGCTCTCAAGTGCTGCTGTTGCCTCTTCAGTGTGCTATAAGGTTCAAAAAGAGCAGCTCTCACCGAAAGAAATCATACCATTGTATATGCGACATATATATGTATACTCTTGTCATTTTGCATATGCTCTGTTTTGACAGTGGTCATGATTTTACAAACAATACATGAATCTAAAAGTGTTTAGGTCTGATGTGACTCCTCCCACCTCTTTGTGAACTTTTACCACTACAGTCTGTCACCTTAGGTTAAGTGTGTGTCCCCATGCTTGTATTTTATATTTTATTCATCATGGTTGGTAGGGGTTAGTAAGATTTTCCTTGATACTTTAACAGCAAACCCAGGTATGTTACCTGCTCCTATAGACCCACAGTTTTATTTGTCACAGTAGTTATATCTGTAGTTATGTAACGGATTTCTCCTCTTGATTTTATAACACCCTGACATATTTCTTTGCGTATTGTAAGAAGACAGCAGCAGTAAGGACAAGGACAGATGGTTATACAGAAGGGTGACTTGTGAAGAAACACACAAAGGACCTGCTAGGGAGCAAAAGAAATGCTGATGGTTGCATGACCTCTCTGTAAACCACTGGTATACTTTATGGAATTTTCTTTGTAACCTAGAGAGAAAAGGGTTTGGGAGACATTCTTACTTGTAGTATGGTATTTTCCAGTCACTGCACAACAGCAAAAGTTATGTTAAATTCTGCTGTTGTTGAGAAGAACTATAGAAAATCCACTAAGTGATGTATTCCTGCTTAATATTTTATTTGTTTTTAACAAGTTTAGTCCCAGTAAGCATATGGTGCATTAACACAGGAAAACCAGGTGTTATTGTCTAATTTAATAACTGCCATGGGATCTTTATCATCCACCTAGCTGCCATGGACATATGTCAGTTTCACACAGATGTTTAAGACTATAGTCTGCAAAACTCACCATGCAGAAGTCCTGTGTTTGATTTCCACAATCTGTGTTTGCTTATTGTGTTAATCTAAGCATGCCACTGGACTAGATGTTGCTTATTTGTTGCCTCTGAAAAGAGACTGAATGTTCAGTGGACTTACCAAGTTAACAAATCTGATTTAGTTATCATAAGCAGATAGGACCTCAGTTTGAATATAGCCACCTAAGTTTGAGAAAGAACATTACAGGGAAGATTCACATGACTTGGGCAATATCATGAAAGGACTAATATATAATTGCCATTACTTGTAAAATTACGATTTCATTCCATTCCATGAAATATTGGCGGCTTAGATGTGACTTTACTATTGGTAAGGGCCAGAGAGAATGATGTTTTCCATCTGGAGCTGGAATTTAAGAACTTGGAAGGAGGGTACACTCAATGTAAGAATATTCAAATTCAAAACAAACAAAAGATAAGTTTGGTGAGATATAAAACACATCTGTATCTATAATGGAAATTCAGTTAACTGACAATTCTAAAGTCAAATTGCATTTGCTTGTTGTTTAAAATAAAGACAAATTTCCATCTCTGTGTGGAAGTGAACATATGTAAAAACCTTACAGCAGATTTCATGGACTGATTTTCTTTTGGAGCAAATACGCTTTTTCTTTTACCCACCAAGGAAAGTATTCCCTGTAGTGTCCACCATCAGAAAAAGTGCATGTTTGAACTAAAATATTTTTGACCTGTTTTCATTCAAAATAACATCTTATTTACATTGTTAATTTTTTATGCAGATAGACTCGAAGAAATACTAGGTGTCAGGTTTGGGGGCTTAGTGTTCCATCATGTGTGATATGAGTATGTTTACGACTGTTGTTGTTTGTCTTTTGGTTTTTCCCGGTTAGGGGTCGCCACAGTGGAACTCCAGTCCACTAAAGATTGGCAGTAGATTGTAACGAATGCCAAGGTGCCAGCTCGACGTTCAACCTTCAACGAAACCTTCAACGAAGGCAAGCCCATTTACGCGTGTCTTTTGAACGCCCATCCAAGCGCGGGGACGACATGCAGACTCCACACAGAAGGCACTCCCCACATTCCTGCTGAGAATCGAACAGGAAAACCTCTTGCTGTGAGGCAACAACACTACTGCTGCACCACCGCAACTGTATTTAGATTAATATTTATTTATCACATTTCTTAATCATATATATACCACTGTACTTGTGACTACATTTTATTAATAAAGTAAAGCCTCAATATGCAGACAATTTGAGAATGCAACACACACAAAAGACAAGAAAAATAAGTCCACTGACATAAGCATGCAAAACAACTTAAATTAACATTTCAGACAGCATTGTTTACAATTATTTACATTTGTAACTGTATGTCACATCTTCATCCATGAGTAAAAACATGCAAAGTAACATAATTAAGTCTTTAGACTAGGAATGAGCTGAGGTGAAACATTTACAGTTTCTATTTCCAATACATTCACTCAGGTAATTCTTGCATACACTGCAAAAATTTGAAGGTCAAGAAAAACATAATTCCAGAGTTTAGACATATTACCGTTAAACAATTTGTTATAGGTAACAGTTTGGGATTAAGATTCTTATGTGTAACAGCACTATTAGACATAACTTGCCAAAAGGGTTTCTAAGGGGTGATTATATACAGGTTTATGATCAGTTCCCCAATCATAACATGGTTATTATGTGCTTGTGAAATGGATGCCAAGAAATTCATGTCTAGAGCGATGTTTAAGAAGTGAATCTTGGCATCATCAAGTGAATCAGTCATAATGTTTTTGTAGTGCATACAGCTTTATCAGCTCCGTGTACTGCTAGTTACAGGGAAAAAATCACTAAGTGTTTTCCTGGCTTTCAAAGCCATAAAACACTTAGTGCTGTCAAGAAGGCAGTATAATGCATTCCATTACATTTACATTTACATTCACCTTTAATGCCTTGTAACTGTCTTGGATTTTCACAGGGTGTCCGGACTATTCCTTCATATTTTTGGTCTGTTCCTCATAAAATATGTCTTTTTTGGGCAAACCAGTGATGATTGAAGTCACTGAATGATGACATCCATTTGAATTCCAGAGCTCATAACCCTCAGGAAATAGATGCTACTACATTGTGTTATAGGTTCATAGGTAGGTACTAGGCTATCGGCCCAAGAGCCTAAGTAAGCCTAGCCAACAAGGTTCCCTAGCTTACATCACCCAAGAAAGTTATTTTCCTGTGCCCCTGTCGAGCAGAGCCACAGAAGTGATCCCCGTGGTGTATTTCTTATTTCCCATCCACTTATCAAGATTTTTCTTGAAGAGTCCTAATGAGGAACTCTGCTTGACATAGATGGGTAGCTTGCTCCAGAGTATGGGAAGTCTCTGGGACAGGAATCTATCCCTCCAGCATGTCCTGTTTATTGTGGTGACAAGGTTTAGGTCCCTAGAGCATGTAGCTCAGAGGGACTGGGATTTATTTAGGTGTAGCATGTCCAAATGCTCTGGGTTTGACATAGCTTTATATGTTAGGCAGAGATCACCTCGGAGTAGGCGATATGCTATGGAGTAAAGCTGGAATTCTTTGAGATGGTCAGTGTAGGGCATCTGTTTGAGGCCAATAATCCTCTTTGTGAGGTACTTCTGTGGCCTTTCCAGCTGCTGCAGATGTCTTGTGATGTATATTCCAAAAGGGACGTTGTACTCTATAATAGGTCTAATGAGTGTCGAGTAGAGGGGAACAATGACCTCTCTCTTCCTGGATGAGAACCCTTTTTTGATAAGGTGTGACACGTAGAAGGATTTCCAGACTACTGTGGCAATGTGATTATCAAAGGAGAGACTACTGTCCACCTGGGTCCCAAGGTCTCTTATCACACGTTCGGCATTAAGTAGACTGCCTCCTATGTGGTAGTTCATGGGTACAGAGTTTTTACCAAAGGGGATGACAATGCACTTTTTGGCATTGAGTTTGAGGCCATGGCTCTGACACCAGGCATCTGTCTCAGTGAGGCCCTTCTGTAGGATGTTCACATCATTTGGGGACTCGACTACGGCTCCTAGTTTTCAGTCATCTGTGAACTTCATTAGCCAAAGGCCTTCTGTATTAGTCTGAACTTCTGAGAAGTAGATACCAAACAGGAGAGGTCCCAGGACTGAACCTTGTGGTACTCCACTTGTCACTGGTTTGAAGTCAGATTTGGAGTCTGCAACTTTTACAGTGTGGGTTTTGTCATTGAGCTAGTTGGCAACCCATCTTGTAATGTAGGGATTTATACCTAGTTTAGTGAGTTTAGCTATAATTCCAGAATGGGGGATGGTGTTGAACGCCTTGGCGAGGTCAAGATGGGCTTTGTGAACCACCTTACCCTCGTCTATGGCTTTGGTGACTGCCTCAAAGAAGTCAATCAGGTTCAGGAGGCATGATCTGCCTTTCACAAACCCAAACTGGGTGGGCTGCAGAGTTCGGAGGTTACCAATGGCTTTGATAATGAGTTCCATGATGATACGTTTCATGGCCTTACAGACAAGGCTCATCAGGCGATAGTTCCCGGGATCAGGGGCGGCTCCCCCTTTGTGGAGTGGGATAGCTGTTGCTGTGCACCATTCAGTGGGCACAAAGCCTGATGTGAGGCTATGATTGAACATGGTGCTTAGGTGGGGAGCCAGTTCATTCTGAAGTTCGTGTAAAACGCAGTCTGGGATGTTGTCCAGACCCATGGATGTTGTGTTTTTGGCTTTAGAGAATGCAATGTTTACCTTCATAGTTGTGATTACAGGGACTCTGCATTCTTCCTTTATAGATATGGGCCCTTTTGCACTGAACCTGTCTGCCAGAATGTTGGAAATATCAGTTGGTTCTGTAATTTCCATGCCATTGTGCTGCAACTCAGAGCAGATCTGGGTGTTGCCATTGAGATTCTTGTCATATCTATAAAATGCTTTGCGGTTGTCCTTAAAATCAGTGGCAATTTTGTTTTCATAGCTAGCTTTGGAGGATCTTATAAGGAATCTCAGCTTCTTACTGAGGCTGACCAGGGAGCTCCTCCACTCATGGGATTTTACTCTTTTTTGCAACAGTTTCTTCCTACTGTTGTAGAGTTTATTTATGGCAGGGGACCACCAGATCGGCTTCCTTTTTTTGGAGGATAGCGTCTTGGTTCTGTTTGGGATAGCATGATCCATGCACTCGTATAAGTGCTTATAGAGTGCATTTGTGTAGGATTCAGCAGTCGTAACTGTATTGTCCATCTGCATGGCTGTCATGAAGTTCACCACTTCTGTGTTAAGAAGCATGAAGTTGGCTTTGGAGGCATTTTTTTTCCATGGTTTCCTTAATGGGCGGTGGGGGTGGGATGTGGATATCTAGAGTGATTAGCTTATGGTCGGATCTGACCAACGAGGAGTTGACTTTAGGTGTGGAACACCGGTCACTCATGTTGGTAATGACTAGGTCTAGGATATTGTTGCCGCTGGTGGGGGTGTGGATATGCTGATCCAGGGCACTGGAATTTATAAATTCCAGAAAACATTGAGCGAAGGAGTTGGTACGTAAGTCGTTTTCCCAGTTAATGGTCGGGTAGTTGAAATCACTCATTATTAGGGTGGTTGGTTGAACCCTAATATTTTTCAGTATATCAACAAAAGAGGAGTGGGAATTCTGGGGCATGGTGGGGGATCTGTAGCGAGATATATTTTGGATTGCAGTTTTGCCCAGAGTTAGTTGCAGTTGGATAACCTCAGATGCATTATGCTGAGCAACTAGCCTGGAGGTGTGGATATCCTTAATGAATATGGACACACCTCTGCCTTTGGTGTTCCTGTCCAGGTTAGATGGCTGAAAAGTGTGGTATGAATTATAGCCTGGTAATGCAGGGGTGCTCCCTAGAGCCTTGAACCAGGTCTCAGTCACTGCACAGATAACGATGTTCTCCATTTTAAGTAGTGCCTCGAGGGAATGCATTTTGAGATTTAGACTTCTAGCATTGAGTAGCATTACCCTCAGTTTTTGCTTGCTTTTTCCTGTTACGGTGGTGAATTTGTCATTTGAACCATGCCTAAAAAAAGGAACTATAGGGGTGGCAAGAGCCTTAGCCAGTATCCGGAATCCCAGGGGTGGCAGGTGCAGGCCATCTCTGGCAAAGCATCGTGGTCTGTCGACCATGTCGTCCCAGGCAGACAGATACTGTATCCCCTTAGAATGGCACCAGAAGCTTAGCCAATTGTTGAAGTCAATCATTTTGTCCTTGTACTGCAGTGTCATTCTGGGCAATGGCAGGATGCTACTCAGGGCTAGGGTCATACCTGCCTGGGCTTTAAGATCGGAGAGCTCTTCCACATCTCTTTTCATGTAGTCCAGTGAGGTACATCTCAGGTCGTTCACACCAACATGGACAATGACAGAGTCATATTTGTACTTGTGGAGTGACCTGAGTGCGTGGGTTATGTGGCGAAACCTGGCACCCGACCGACAGGCATCTGACAGTAACCTTTTCCTTGTTTAGCCTGGTGAGTGGGACATCAGTGTGCCTGACTATAGAGTCACCTTTGACTAGTGTGTTGGGTACGTTGTTTTGCTTTATGGGCTGTGGGAGTTTGTGGGCTATGTGTCATTTGGGTTGTGTTGTGGGGTGGAGGTTGCTTGTGTTTCTGCTTTGGAGGTCTCTGTTGCTTGAGCAGATTACTATTGAGAGCCTCCGTGAATGTTTTTATGTTTGTGTGTGGATTTTGGTGGTGTAGGTTTAGTGGGACAATGTGATGAGTGTGGTGTGGTGCAAATGTTTACCCTCTCCTCTTGACTGTCAAGTTCAAGTCTTGGTTGGAGAGAGCTTTACCTCCAGTTTGGCTAGATAAGTGCATCTCTCACAGACTGTAGTGTTGGGTGGTAGGAGGAGAGGGTTGTCTGTGTACATGAAGCAATTACTACATTGTCCCAAGATGCCCAGATTCTTCAGATAGACAGGAGAGAACACTGGGAGCTGACCCTTGGACATGCCTGAGTAAAAAACTCTTTTTTTTCTCTAGACAGGTGAGGAAAGTTAGTACAAGAGCTGTTTTTCTCTAAGCAAGTGAGGAAAGTAAGTACAAAAACTGTTTTCCTTTAGGTAATGAGGAAGGTTGAGTGCTGTAGTAATTTGTAGCTTATTTAGTGCTTACAACAAGTTCTGAACAAGTGCTGAGCACGAATAAGCAAATTCAAGTGCTAAAACTAAGATGCTGTATCTGTACTAGACTAGTTACAGGAAAGAAACAAGTGCAAATACGGGCTTTTAAATCAGGAAGTTGAGTGAGATGGAAAAACTGCCCAAACAGCCAATAACTACAATTTCAGGGCCAGAAACCACTCCTTATGTGGTAGATAAGTTACCTAGTGCTTATTTTAGTAAATTAGTTTGTTTGAGAATTTGGGGACATGTTACCGGTATGGACAACAAGTAGAAACAAATCTTATATTTCTGCCATTGTCACTTACTGTTCATTAGAGACAGATTTTACTGTCACCCACTAGATCTGACCTTAACAATGTGAGCAGGTGGCACTTAACATTTATTGATGTTGGGTCACACTCTGGCGCTTAACTGGTTTGTCTTTTACTGAATATCTGAGCGTAATCAGCATGCTCCATTCACTACATAGTAGTTATGTGTTACACACAACTCTGAAGAGCTGTATTTGTTAAATCCGGATGTGTGGTGGAGATTCTAAACAAGACTGCATTGATAAATGGAGCATTCCATATTAATAGTTTTGGAATATAGTAGTAGACCTACTTTTTGTAAAACAGATCTCACTCGTGTGAGCACTAGAAATGCTGAACATCTGTCTTCCTTTTGGTTTAAGAGTCAGATACAGTGCAAATATCTGTAAAAGTCCTAAGTCGGTACATACTTAGAGTACTACAGAGAATGCATGCAAAGTTGTATGACAATTAACACAGAGGATTAAAGCTCCAAGCCATTACAGAACTGGTTTCTGTATCCTGGAGTTCAACGTTTTGATTCCTTCGACCTCATTGTGCCTATGTGTGAATCTAAGCTGAGCAAGTTGTTAGTTAATCATCCAGTGTTTCTAGGTTGCCTCCAAAAAAGGATGCTTGTAACCAGGCACCTTTCCTTGTTAACAAATAAATAATGAAAAAGTGAAAAACGTAGTCTTGTCTTGGAAAGCTACCTAAATGTTAAAAGTTCTCTGTTATTTCTGACATGAAGGAGCAGAACTTCAGGCTATGCCCCCAAAACATGTATGCATGAATGTTCATCAATATTTAGGCAGTGTAGAATGTGATATTTATCCATATCTATGCAAGTATTAAACACGTAGTTTAGGTTTAGTAGTAGTCATTTATCTCTGATGTTTTAAGATATATGTACATTTGCAGAAACTCAAAGTGCATTCTTTCTCAATATGAACTGCTAATGCTGCCCAAATCTTCATCTGAAAGTTTCAGATACAGACGAAGAAGCCTTCAGAGATAATCATTTGCTTCTGCTTTTCTTCTGGTCTGGATTTATCCAGTCAGACCTGCAAGCATAATATCCACATTACATTTTTTTCATGTATGTTATATATGGCATTCAGAGTGCACATGCAGTGCACACACATATGCACTCACATGCACACACACACACACACACACACACACACACACACACACACACACACACACACACACACACACACACCTAAGTGGCCTAAGTTCATGATATCCAACAACTGCCTAGACTACATAATATCTACATAACTACACAAATTGTAGTTTCACACCTGTTGTCCTTTGCCAGCTAGAAGACTTTATATTAAACAAGCAATTAAGGAAATGTATCGTTATAATATACAACGCAGCCTAGAATGCATATTGAAATGGCCGACAGTACCTTGAATTCTTTGATTCCTTCCTTGTGGAATTTCGTAGCTTATTGTAGCCAGGGAGATTTCTGGAACTGCCTGAGTTTTGCAACAGTCTTCAACATTTATTTAATTCCAGAATTAAGTGTGATTGTGAAGTCAGTTAACCTGCTATAAAGCATAGCTGACTACTTATTTAATGACTAAGATCAGACTGTGACAGCTGTCTGTTACTGCAGTTTGTTTAAACTGGCATTGTGTACATGTACCTGTCTGGTCAGTCATCTTCAGTAAACTACTTCATGCTATGCCTAACTTTATTGCTTTGTTTAGACTGCTTAATTTGTATGCTGAGTATTGCCTTCCCATTTAATTATCTTACTGTAATTATTGTACATCTTAATATGTTTATGTTCCCTCCCCTTCTGTGTTTCTTTACTGTAATTAATACAACTGTTATACACCTTAATTGGTACAAAGAGCTTCTCTCCATAGACCACTGAAAGTGGCTTTCAACTGAGTTGTACAACCCATTCAACAAAACATAAATAAATCTAGCTTGGCTGGAGTTTTCATTTAGTTTTTTCTGATTAGTTTTTCATTGTGACCTTCTAACTATTTGTTTTAAATAAATGAACAGAAAAAAAATATATTGGTTATCTTGTCATACATTCTTTGTTACTGTTATCCTTAGCACATATTTTGTGCTGTGTATATTTGCTTTAGTGTTTTTGCCAGTTTTTGCCTTAAATGGATTTTTTTAGGCCACTAAACCTGACCGCATATCATAAGAATGATCAAATAACTGTTTAACTTCATGTCAAAATGTAGTTTCTTAATTGTTTGTAGAAACGTTAATGCAAAATGGGCCCACACCTGAAGACCAAGTTAAACAGTCATCTGGCAGTGTGTAGAAGCATCAGAGTTGATTAAGTAGCTGATGCAACAGGTGTAGCAGCTCTTACACACTGGCTGAAATAAAGTTAAGCCCCTTTTAGCTATTGTTAATCCATTTCACTGATACTGTGCTGTTATTTTGTTTGCTGTTTCTTTCTCTCATAAGTGAAGCACCTTAAATAAAATAGTACTTAAAAACCTAAGCAATTTCAATTAAGAGTTTATGTAATGAAAATGAAGACAGATAATTGTGCACAATAAAGCTCTTCAAGATGGTTGTAAAATTTATGTATAAATGCATATATCTTCAACCAAAACATGACAAAAATTAATTTCACTGTCAAAACAAACACCCTAAGCAACAATAGTTAGAAAAAAAGAAAAATTCCTTTTCCATTCTACAACCCATAACACTACCAAATTACTCAGTCTAAATGTGAACAGTGATAGTGTTACAGAAGGAGTTTTGTTAAGGTAAGGTTAGTGTTAGGAAAAGGGTTAAAGGAGTACCGCACCCACAGACTCAAAAAACATGTTTAAAACATGGCATGATGTTTCCTACACTTTAACAGCACTCTGGGATTATTTACAGGATTTTAAATACTTTTATATGTAATTCCACACTCTGACCACCTGGAGGCTGGCATATTGGCATGGGTTTGGATAAATCAGGTTGCCATCTAGTATCCCAGAAATCATTGTTTGGCTCAAAAATGTTACATCATGCAGGCCTCCGTTTGCCTAAAGTTCCTGTCATTTCATAGATGTTGCATGCGTACAAAGTACTGAGTAAAATAGAACAGTGTAACATTCCCTGCTGCTGAATGGCTACTTAAAACAGAAACAGTGCAAATGCCACAGAACACACTCAAAGTGCTGTTTACTGCTGCCTTTTTTTCTAATTTAGTTTAAATGGCACTAACTTGTGAGACAATGAATTCCAGTCCATTTACTTCTCCCCTCCCCATAACACTTAGCTTCCCTAGCTGTCAAAGTCCTGAGGGTAATTTGACCTGGTAATTCCATTGTTTGGCAAATCTCAGCAGGGTGCTTGACTCATGTAATGTAATCTTTGCTCTAGCATTTCCTTTGTTAGTGGGGACATTTTTTTGCTGCACTATAGCCATGGCCTTACTTGACTGCATTCTCATCCAGTAAGGTCTTGCACCAAGGAGCTAAAGAATAAAACATTTATACTATTAACCATTTTAGATCTTTATTAATTTAAGTGTTAAGGTATCACTTCATGCTTCCACCTTGTTAAAAATTGAGATTTACATGTGCAAAGTGTGTTGGTATGCAGTGTTTGCCTTCATATGTTTTTACTCTACTGGTTGGTTTGCAAAGAAAAACCTTTTGCAGTTTCCCTGGATTTGTCTTTGTACATACAAACCACATTGCCATATTTTCCCCTTCCTTTTTCTTGTGTCCAGAAGTCACTTATAACAAAGTAATTTTTTTATTGATTTTTTTTAAATAAAGGACATCAAGGTTAACTTACCTTGAATCAGATAATGGCTGTCACTGCAAAGAATCACTGTTGAAATATTTGTGCATGGACAAAATTTGCCAGCCTCCAGTTCAATTGGTGCTATGGCTTTAAAATACTGGTGTGTTTGCTCATGTCTTCCAAATATCTCCACCATTACATACCAGTTTTGTAGTGTAGTAACCACCCAACATGCCCATACACCTTTAGCCATCAATATGCAGCTACTCCTGTTCATGTGAGTATGTGAATTCATTTTCAGACTTAAGGTGTGGAAGCTGCACTGAATAATTCTAGGTGCTTGTTCAGGTTTCACATGGTGCTTGCTTAGAGCTACTCTCATGTTAAGCCACTATGAATATGTTGCACTGCCACCTCTGATATCAGGGTAGTGTTTTAATCTTTCTATTCCTGCTCTGCACACTAGCAGTATCTGGTGCAAATATAACAGAGAAGTATGCAAGCGATACACCACCTAAGCATCATTTGCCACGCAGAATGTACAAGTATGCATACCACATTTCTGTGTTTCCAAACATCGGTGTTACTACACTACTACTGAATAAAATGAACAGCACTCAGGCTGGGGGAAGGACAAAGGAGCTATGACATCACAGAATGGGTGGGTCTTATTATTTTAGTTAGAATCAGATGACGGCTGTGGTGATGTCACTTTGGGCGAGGGAACTGATTAAAAAAAAAAAAGTACCTGCACTGCCTGGCCTCGAAGATGTCAGTAATTGGGCGACTCCAGCAAGCTTTATTCAAATGTGAGAGAATCATTTTGTAAGTGAAACCATCACAGTTTGAGAAGGTAGGCTTCTGTTACAGAAGTAAGGGGAATTATAAAAATTGTAAATGCTTTATTGTTGTTGCTTTACAGAGGACAATGTAAATAGGGAGGAAAAGGGCCGTGAAGTTGAGGAATACATTAGATAAACCTGTTGTACTCCTTTAAGGTTAGGGTTTGCACATGTTATTAAGGTGTAGTAAGGGGACATAATCCCCTGCTAATAGCATTAATTAAAAAGGTGAGCAATTTTTTTTTAATAATGGCAATGTGGAATTTAATGATGGCTGGCTTTGTTTGATCAGTTGAACGTCATCCTAGTCATGAAACCATACCAGCCATGGGCAAGTCCTGCACAGCCCAAAACCAGTCGTGGATTAAATGGCAGCATGTATTGAAAAACATATAAATGTGTAATATTAACTGTGTAGTAAATAATAAATCTGTAATATTAACTGTGTAGTAAATAGAGTTTATTATAATAGTAAGATTATTTCTAGCTATAGTAAAATATAAAGATATATTATTTGGCAAATCATCAGTCAGATGAGAGCTGACATGATAGGAGTGATATGGCTGTACTGTGGTTAAAAGTTTACTCCAATGCATAGTAAGTGACTACATGCTAAAGTGAATTGATGTGAGAGAATTAGGTGGTATAACAGCTACAAGTCCTGTTTTATAGGAAGTATTGTTTTGTTGAGGATTTGAAATGCTTTTAATCTAAAATACAGCATACATTTAATGCCAATTTGTTCCATGGTTTCCCAGTTATAATGTGAAAACCTTTCATATTTATTACTGACTGAAGCTCTGCATTTTTGTGTGGGTGTATTCCAAGCAGGACTTGAGCTGATGAAGGACAATTATTGAAATATTACAGTTTTTGAGCAAAGTAGTGCTGGGCAGTGGAAAGGAGATGTGCGGTGAATTCAGACCAGTACAAATAATATACAGATATGAAGTAGTGTGTTCTGTCGTGGTGTCCTGAGCCAAATCTAGCAACTCTGCTGTAAACCTGATCAGGTTTATGAAAGAATGAAGAGGAAGTAGATGTGAAGAGTTGTGAGGAGTACATAAGTAACAGAAGTATATAGACGTTTGCAGTGGGTAATCTGGCATTATTTTTTTACGAAAACTTTGGCATTCTAACAGTTTGCCTAATGTCTGTGACTGCATTCTTTAACAAGTGGTCACATTTTAATTATCAGTAACACATCCAGAAAGCATATATGAAACAACCTCCTCTGTGATGTGTGAGTAAGAGCTTTAATGGATAATATGACTCTGATAATAACTGAGACAGGTGACATACATGGTAAGTCAGAGTAGTTGGAAATAGCAGTTAAAATAATCCTGGCAGGCAAGCAGAAAGACATGCTTTTTAATATACTGAGATGTAGACCCCTGGAGACTTGTCAAGATTGTAGAGAATGTCATAATGTTTCAAATTTGATATTAACAGCTAAAAAATTAAAAAGGAATTTATTTTTAAAAGTTTGATATTAATAGACTCTGGTGAACCACCATGCATGGTAATAGTGGAACATCAACATACTGAATTAGGCTGGACATCTACAATAAATGTTTATGTCAAAATCGGTGAATTGCATACCAGATTATAGAATACCCCCTAAACAACTGATATGGAGCTACAAGTAGCATCACCCCATTTTACAGCTTGTGTTCTGTTAAGATGCTAAGAACCACCATTATGCATGGAATATGTTTAACAGTAAAGTAGTCTTATTAAGTCAATTTTACAATGAGGAAAATTGTTATCATACAGACAAATAATATACTTAGCAGTAGTTTGATAGGAGGAACCTTAACTGCTTAACACTAATGAAAGCAGGTTAGATGTGATTAACGAGAGAAATAATGAATGTCTTGGTTCATCTCTGAAATATCAAATGCTGCTCAGTGTGTTTGAATACCTCAGGATGAAGACAGCAAGTGACAACATCTGTTTCCTGGAACACTCTTCTAAATTAAATACCAACTTTTCCTAATGGAGAGAGATTAGTAGTGAGTACTACTGTGGGTCCTTCAGTGGGTGGGTCTTTTGGGTTGATTTTCTGGGCTTTGGTAATGCCATCACTGCTTTTATCCCAAGGTGTATTGCAAGTTATTCCAAGGTAGATGGAATGCCTTACGTGTATCTTACCATAAATAATAATAATAATGAGTAACAGTAATAAGGTTTGAAATTGCCTTTACTGTCTTTGCCCTAGAAGTATCAGTAAAACGTTATGGTAATATTCTACATCTACAAAATCCATGGCAAAAGGTGCAATCAATAATGATATGCCTATAAGCTCAGGGTTCTGTGTTTAATGTCATCATAATAATTTGTAAGTTACAATACCCCGACCAATGCTCTGACAGACAAAACATTGCTAAAACAGATGATTTTAAAGTTTAATATTTAAAAAGGGTGTGTTATTCTCTGGTCCAATTAGCAGCAGTGGGAAAATGGGAGGGATGTTTTAAAGGTAGAGTGATCTCTCCTCTAAGACGTGCTGTTTCACCATCTTCTTTGGAATTGGTCACTATAATAGTAGATCATAACTTTTCATTTGCACTGACCACTGAGCCTTCATACGTACTACTGGCCTGTTTATTCCCTCCAGTGATGAGTGCTGTACAATGTATTTGTTCCTGCTATGGATGGTGGCAAGAAGCAGAAATGGTTCTATCATCATTAGGAAATTAGGGGGTCATTGTTAAAGGGGTACTGATTCTGCTGTATTTGCCCATTGTTTCCCAAATGTTGGCCTTTAAAGGGCGTATGCAGTAGGCGTTTTTTTATAATTTCATGAGAGCCATTCCTCTCTGGTACTCTGCCCCATGAAGTTAAAGTACACCCGGTGACCTACAATCTACTGCAGATTCCACACTCCTTGTTTCTTCTCCCCATTCATCCCTCTGGTAGAAGAATGTAGTCATCTCCTTATCTCTGTTCTCCCTACTGGTCACCTCCCCCAGTACCCAGGAGAGTAACTGACCCCAATTAGATGGGTGGTACTCAGGTTCACTCTCTGCCATACTCTGTTCTGTTAGAGAAGTGATAACATTGAAAATAACACAATCACACCAATACCATAAAAGAAATAAGATCTGCTACACAGTTTTGAATGCCCTTATTATAAGGCATGGCAATATAATGAAATATCCTGGAAAAATTTAAATAAGTCAGTCATTTAATTTGTCAGAGTATGCCAGCTATTAATGCAATGGTGCAGTGTTTAACCTTGTTGCCTCACAGTAATAGGTTCTCCAGTTCAATTTTCTGCAGGGGTGCCTTCTGTGTGGAGTCTGCATACCCTCCCTGCACTCTCCTGGGTTTCCTCTTGATGCCCTGGTTTCCTCCCACATTCCAAAGACATGCATCTGGAGGGGTTCCCCCTGGGCCTCTGATGAAAGTGGGCTCTGTCCCAGTTGGACTTTCCCACTAAACAAATGTCAAATAAATAACTAAATACAACTCTTTTTTAAAGAATGTAGAAACAGTTAATAACTATGCTGTGAGCTTCCTGCTTGCAGTTTTTAGTCGGTGTGCCACATTTTGCCCTTTTGTTCCAGATTGTAAGAGGTAATATTCCACATGTTGCTGATGAATGGTTAAGACCTATGCTTCTATGCCCTCAGACATACTTTTTTATAACAAGGCTTGTCTCCATATAACTTTATCAGTAATAGCAGCTCTGGTAAGGGCATCAGCTGAAGCATTAATGCATCTTAAAACCCGATGGCCTACAAACTCAGCATTATTAGTCACAAAAATCGAATTCTCAGTCTTTCTAGAGTATCTCAAGTTGTTTGGATTTTCCTGCATTTGATAGTAAACATAATTCTAATACAGTAATGTACTGGTGAAGTAGTTATGAGTTCTCAGTGCTTAAGTGCTAAAGGCCTCCTTGCTCTGGTAAAGAGTAGGACTCCTTGAGATGTTGAAGATAAATACTAAAAGCCTCTGAAATTGTTGAAACTTCACACATGTCTGAGCATGATTTCAGACTGGTGATAAGGTTCCGGTTATTAAATGGTTTAGCACATCAGTAGATCTAAGAACTAGTGGTAGAGAGTTGGGATATATTGAATTCTTATTTCATATGTCACAGAAAGTCTTTAAAAAGAAGGGACAGAAGTGTTAACCTCAAACTGAAGACAAAGGAAGGGAACTCCATAGGAAATGAAGTTTTCTTTTTTCCTTATAGGACTTTGCTCTCTTTTTGATTAAATCTTTTTTTTCCCCCATTTTTTCTGGGTACACTAAAAATTTATTTTTAGATTTTTTTCTAAGTGTCATTAATTTTGCCTTTCCTCAGTGAGAAATGAAGTAAAAGCCTTCTGTCTTCTTAACTTGATAGCCTGCTTGAAATTTTCATGGTGCTCTAAGTCACAGACTGTGTTTTGGGTCCAAGCAAAAATATGTGCTGAGTATGCAAATTAATAGGGGCTATTTGTTTACCACATTCCCCAAAACTGATGGACTTATCCAAGGAGGAATACAGAAAGCTAAGCTAAAAAATGAAAAAAAAAAAATACTGCGCACTTCTGTTTTAGATAGCTTTTGTGGCTCTTTTCATTATTTCTTTATATTAGCTTGAGCACAAAACCTGCCTATAACAGAGGTGTACTGTATTTTTTCATTGTGAGTTAGACTGTGTGTAACACTTGAAATGGAAACAAACTGAAGGGAATCCACATACAAATGGGATGCAGAAGCACTTCCCAGTGGAAACCTGCATTGGTACAAGCCTTTGCCTTTACTTTTGCAATTTCTGGCCAACAGCAGGATCCAATCTTATGAGTATAACCAGATGTTAAATTATTATTTATTTCTATAGTGGCTACTCTTAAAAATTATGAAAGTTAGGTTAAACAGTTTGCCGTATTTTGCATTAGTTGTTCCTCAGTAAATGCACTCTCCTTTCTATTACATTAACATAAACTACCACCCTAAGCCAAGCATTTTTTGTAGTTGTGTAGAACTTCAGATAAGATAGTGTATCATTCAGGAACGGGTAACTCCCAGGACTATACACTACAGTAAACACCTTAATACCCATAACATGTGGTAAGATGAAACATGTTTGGTTCATTTTCCTGCTTTCCTCATTGGTTATATGACTCCCACGTAAATTTCCAACAAGGTTGCCTTATCATGCTAGCCGTCCGGGATTGGAAAAAAGCTCTATATTCATACTATAATCATACTGTATATGTAGGTAGTTTAAATGTTTTGTATGTCTGCATGGGATTCCCGATGCAGCGGTAGTAACCCTGGCCTATGAACAGTAAATTCTCATGACAGACATCTTACTTTCATCTTAAAATTAGCTAACAGACAGCAGTTATAGGGAGAAACTGCAAGCAAATAAATAAAAAAATAAAAATATTTTTGATCACAGTTGGTTTACCTGTGTAATGACATTTCCCTGGCTTTACTCAAATGGCTTAGTAATAATTTATGATTTATTCTACCAAATTGACAAGGTGGCAGTATATACAGTGATGTAATTTTATTTTTTCGGCTGAGGTTTATTATTTTTATAGTGTCCATTTCAATGATGTAGGTTGGATGGGTCAGATTACAAAATGGTAGATGGTCCCTTTAAGAAGATTAACCCAGAAAAAAGCAAAGATATTAAAGGTAATGAAGAACAACTGTACATGAAGTATAAGGAACTGTTCCCTACAGCACAGGAGATTCATGATCTTTGGGCCTGAGGAAGTTTTGGGAAAGGATTCTGGTTGGAGTTACATAAACCACAAAGAAGAATAAAGACAATCCAGAGGGAATTCCTATGAGGGAATGGACCTAAACCTTAAGAAGAAAAACTAGCTGAACTTACCACAGCCTTGTTAGAAAGTGACATTTTGTTGTTCCCTTTTTCTGGAACTGAAAAGAGAGATATTCTACCATATAACGTTTTTTTTTTTTTTTAAGTAGTACTGTTTTATTTTGCCAGCTATTCTGTCTGAGTCCTGTTTAGATGGGAACATCATAACTAAGTTTAAAACTTTACTTTACTATGAAAAAAACTCCCTGTAAGATGATTGGACAGAAAACTTTCATGTTTGATAAGGACTGCATTTTTCTCAACTTTGTCAATAAATATAATTTTTTTAAGTCACAAAGGTACCACCAGTAACTGCATGGTTTGTTACAAATCACTTTGCATACTACGGTCCCCAACAATTTGCATTCAGTATGGAAATATAATAGCCTATGCATTAAATTATGTAGTGAGACACTGATGGCTCAGTCATCCATGATGTGATGGCTAGCATTCTCAGTTCCAAGAAATATTTCAGGGGGCTAACCTTATTAATAAAATAAGATGCTTTTTTTGCAATAAAACTGTATAATATGTTTTTTTTCAATAACCCATGAGTGGGTATGTATATCATAGAATTTACCCATGGTTGGTCTAAGCTAAATACATCAAAAGGAAATAATAATAATGTAATTGTATAATACCACCATGACTGGGTGTAGGTATCACAGGATTTGCCCAGGATTGGCTTCGTTTGTTTGTTTGTTTGTTTGTTTGATATTGCTACAATTTTTTTCTGCAAATGATATTCAGTGACAAATTCCAGATTTCTATATCTCTTATTTTGTTTAATGTACCTGTACCTGACTGTGCACCAAGAACAAAATATGTAATCTTGTGGACTCTCCTAGCAATTGCAAGGAAGAACATTACATTAAACTGGATATCCAAAGCTTCTCCAATTTTTAAGCAATACAGGAATATAGTGTCAGCAGTACCGCAGTTGGAAATGAACACTATTAAAGGAAGAACTGAAAGAACTACATCATTATATATAGCACACCAAAAGTAACTGAAATATTGGAGAGTAATGACTGTAGCAAATTATAATCAGGAAACAGTTGTACAGAAAGTTGATTATATGTCACCAGTAGACACCCTTGTAAATACTTTATTTTGGTTTTAATGTTGATATGTGTTTACTGCTTTTAGCTAACCTGTTTAAATAATTTGTAAATATTTCATTGTGATAAATAACCTGTATATGTTTTTTTCTTATTTTTTGAAAATAAATAAAAATATTTTCAAAAAAAAAAATGGAAATTCTTACCTCCTGAAATGACAAGTTGTCAGCAAGGTCTTGCAGGTGTAACACCCTACATTGAAAATGAACATGTGTGATGGTGTAGCACTATAGTGACAATATCAAACAAACAAACAGAGGCGGTCATGGGTAAATCCTGTAATATTCACACCCAGTCATAGTTATAAGAATTGCATTATTTAAGAAATAAATTGCTTACCTTTCTTTAATAATGTAATTGTATGAAGGCACGTTAATATTCTTCCACTTTCCTCCTTGCATTTAGATGTGTATGCGTAAGTTATTTGTCCCTCTGTGCTTGCGGAGTATATTGTGCAGTGTAAGGGAAGCAACAGAGATGAGATCATCTCCATAAAGGGTTGGCTCTCTTTGTCTCGGTCTTAAGGAAAGAAAAAGATAGACAGCACTATGGAATTCTAATATCTGGCAATATTGACTGACATAAAGTCTTTGTCATTTAACAGAAAATTGTAAAGACGTATAAAGGACAGGAGAAAAGTATGAGGAAAGTCAGTGTTTTGCTACATTCTGAACAGCTGAGAGGTATGACTACCAGTAAAATGATTGAGTGTAATGCCAGTAACCATTCATCTTACTTGCACACACTTTTACAGAAAGATCTGGATTTTTATCTTTCTCTGTCCTTCATAAAATAGAGTAGGGGTGGCATTTTTATCATATGACAATAGAAAACTGGGCTGCTCAACAATACGTGACTGACTGAACTTTTTTGTATTGGTATGTGGTCGATTCACAATGATCAGGCAGACTGGGCTGTCGAATCAGTGTTCATGTTTTTGAATAGCAGTGACCCTTTATTGTATAGTATTTCATAGTGAGGTTATACACAAAATCAAGGGCACTTGCTTTTGAAAGTAAGCAGTACATTTTAAGAACTAGAATGTCTCAAACCCAGGTTTGCTTTGAGAAAACATTGAGATAAATGCTACTTCTTTTTAATGAAAGACATTAGCATTTGTCATTTGTAAACTTACATAATGGCTGAAGACTGGGTTGGAATCTTTTTGTGTTCCCATAGAGTACTTATTGCATACTTATTTGGGGAACCTGCTATGCCCATCCTTGTTAAGATGTACTTTGAAGAGTAGCTCATCATTCTCCAGGGAAGAGAAGAGTTCTTTACCTTTTTCTCCCTAGCTAGCCTGCTGATGTCTGCATCTAAAGTTCTGGTCACAAGTGCTCTAAACAGAGACTGTTAGTCTTTGCCACCATGCTGTGCTGCCGTTTGCTGTGTCATGAAAGATGAGCACTATGCTTGTATACTTCTCCAAACAGATGTCATGTCTCTGCTACAGCAAAGTCATTCTTTTCTGATACTACAACAGACAAAAAACATATGTCTGTTCTGTCAGGTCATATAATTTATGTAACTGAGAAGAAACTTTTGTTGCATTTAATTTTCTAAATAAAAGGGGCACTGAGTTTTGTCAGGATCTGCACAGGGTGATGAACCAGGAATTATGTAAGTAGCTTTGGACAGTCAATGCCCTTACTTAAGCTATTTTATTCTTAGCAATAAAGCACATTAGAAAGTTATGTTTGTGTTAACTTGCAACTAATACGATTTACATGGTGTTGCTGTATGAAATTTGCATGTTTATTTATTTGCACACTTTGCCCCTGCAACCTGATGATCATCAGCCCTCTGCAGGTGACTGAGAGGAGCCATCTCTTTACTTGATGTCCCTGCATGTGTGCTTGACTTGGGGTGAGCGCAGGGGGCATGCAAAGTGCTGACTACTAGGAATGTATTGTCTCACTATTGCAGTGAATATTTCCCTCTGTGTAGCTCTGCTGTAACCTCAAAGCATGGAAGATGGCTTCACAAGTATTTACCAGAGGCATAACACTGCTCTACTGTGCCCCTGAGTTTGCGTAACCCTCTTCTCCCTCGAGTGTTGAGCAGGCCACATCTCTTCTCTCCCCTTCTGCCAGTCACCCGAGTCATGGTCAGGAATCACTCTGTCTGCATGATTGAGCCGTACATTCTACAACTCTTTTATTTTTGCTGCATTTGTTTGTTAAATTGGTAACCTCAATATGTACAAATGCTTCTTTTCAGGGTCAGCCTGACAGAACTATTTAAGTGACAGTAAACAAACCGTAGACTGCAGCATGAAACTCGTTAGTAGCTCTTAACTGTTAACCATCATTTTGTGCCAAACTGCCAGACCACATATAAGCTTTCAAGTATGTAACAAAAATGTTTACCATTCTTAGAAGTAGAAAAACAAAAAAAACCTAGGCTAGTCTTGAGTGTAAGTAAATAACATTTTGCAAAGCTTGATTTTACAGTAATTACTTTAATTAATTTAAGGGAAGTCGAGGGTAAAGCTTTTACAGAGATAAAAAGCCCAAGGATAATGTACAGAGGACCAAACCTCTACTTGTTTGTTACTGTAGCTCCTCAGAACCACTGAATGAGATGTGAGTGGAAAGCACTTGGCAGAGTAAAGCTGTGACCCTTTACTTACCAAGAGCAGCAAGTTATATCAGTCATTATTTTTGGGCCTTTAGCTTTTTCAAGTCCTTTGCTGAGGTCATGGAGAGATATTTCAGTGAACTTGCTGGCACATTTGTGCTTCTTTCACAAGACTGATGTAATCAAACTTTGTAAGTCTGAATTTAACACATCCAATAATTAGTGTCCTAAAATGTTGTGACTGTTTTAGACTGCCTACTTAGAACTGAAGCTGCACATTTTTTTTCCAGTGACTGTAATTATTAATGGACTACCAACAAATATAGCAAAATGCCTTACAGATTATCTGCAAACTTTGACGTAATTTGGCAAGACACAAAACAGCAAGCTGTGATGTCTGGCATTTTAAAACATAAGACTAGCAATTAGTTCAGAAGTTTAGAAGCCATCCTAAACCACTGCCTTGTTAAATTTAAAACCAAAGCTTAAACAGAATAAGGAAGAAATGCCAGTGATGTTAAGAAGCTGCAAGAGTCGTAAGCATTTTCCATTGTGGTGTGCTGACCAGGAAATTGCCTGTAATCTGTGTATGTTCTTAAGGAAACTCCTATTCATATTTGATTCATGGAAAAGATAACTGCAGTCATCAGTAACACATAAGCAAGAACATTCCAATCCCCATTCCTACCCTAATGTTAATTGCTAGCAGGTTTAATTCTCAAAAGTGAAGGAGAATAGTCTGATGTACAAAAATGCCTTAATTGTATGTATGTATTTATTTATTTATTTATTTACAGTAAACTTTCAGTTAACTGTAACTCAAGCAACCGGCACTCTCAAGCAACTGTCAAAAAATTGCAGTTGCAATCCACAAACATTTGTCCAATTATGCAAACACATTTCCCTGACACACATCTTCTTCTTCTTCTTTCGGCTTTTCCCGGTTAGGGGTCGCCACAGCGGATCACCTTGTCCGCTCATGATTGGCAGTGGAGTTTTATGGTGTCGAGTTGCCCAACCTTCCACAGAAGGCACACACATGCACACACTCACACCTAGGGCCAATTTAGTGTCCAATCCACCTGCAGCATGTCTTTGGGATGTGGGAGGAAACTGGAGCACCCGGAGGAAACCCATGCAACCACAGGGACATGCAGACTCCGCACAGAAGGCACCCCAGCCGCGGATTGAATAACCCCTTCATTAGTTTGTATTGTGTACTAAGCACAAGCACTAAAATGACACAATAAATTATTTTGCCCAGTGGTCACTTCAGTAGCCTGACCATGTATGCACAATTTATTTTATTTTTGTTTTAGTTTACATTTGTTTAATGGGAAAGTCCAACTGGACACATGTCCATTTTCAGTGGAGGCCCAGGGAGAAAAGATCCACATGAAACAGAAGACAATCAGAAAATAGCATATATCAATAGTATACATACGGGTAATAATTGTTTTTTCTTGAAAGTACATTTGTAAGATTAGTTATACACAAAGCTAAATTACTGGATTCCTAAGTATAATTAATACATGAATATAAAGGTCAATAAGAAACACAACAGCTTTAGACATGAGATGAGGAATTGATACAATATTACAACACAATGCTATTCTTAGGAAATAGGTGGAGAGACCAGTAGATAAGTCGAATCAATATTTCTGTGGTTCTTAAATGCTGCTGATTTGAGAGATGTTAGCGTGCAGGGGCCTATGTAACAGATAGGATGAGAGGATATGGTTAGTCCAGATGAGAGGCTAAAGGTAATAATTTTGTTAAAGAGGGATTAGTCAGGAGTAGACCAAGGACACAGCCATTTGTTTCATAGATGTTTTATTAGGCCTGTTTTAAACTGGATAAGAGATGTAATATTTTCTGGAAGTACATTCCAGATTTTTCCAGTATAGTTTGAGAAGAAGAAAGTTCCTGCTTGTTTTTTGCTTAAGCTGATTTTTATGTGGTGTTTTAACGTTCTACTGGTGGCATAAGGTAAAGTGTAAGGAATGTATTTTCTCAGGTTCATATAGTATTTTATGGCTATAGTTAACTGGTTGTAATATAGGCCATGGTGGTGCAGCAGTTAGCGTTGTCACCTCACAGCAAGAGGTTTTCCGGTTCGATTCTTGGCTGGAGCACCTTCTGTGTGGAGCCTGCATGTCCTCCCCACAGTCGAGTGAATTTAAAGATATGCAGGTAGGTGTGAGCATGTGTGGGTGTACCTTCTTTGAAGGTTGGGTGCCAGGCTGGCAACTCGACAGCGTAAAAATTCACTGCCAATCATTAGATGACCGGAGTTCTACTGTGGTAACCTCTAACTGGGAAAAGCCGAAAGACAGTTTTTTAGTTAACTGGTTGTAATGAAGGAGGTGTGGGAGCTTTAGCCAGTTGAGTGGTTTTGAGTGCAATACAATGGTGGGCTCTACTAAGTGTGAAGTGAATTTGGCAATTTTTCTTACAGCAAGATTCAAGTTTGGCAAGCTCTGATTTTTTTAGGTTTGTGAGTATGGTAGCAGCATGTAGGAGAGTAGAGATTAAGTGAGATCGGGCAATGGTAGCGTTAGTATTTTTGGTGAAGTACTGTTTGTTCTTATACAGAGTTCACAATTTTTTGAGTACTTTTTTAACTGTTTGTGAAATACGAATGTTGAACTTTAAGTTGCAATCAATTTTGACACCTAATAGTTTGGTGTGTGGAGTTGGAGAGATAATAGTGTTGTTTAGTGACATAATGTTAAAGGTATTAGTGGTTAAGGTTGATTTAGTGGGTTGGAAAATCATAAGTTTTGTTTTTTTGGGATTTAAAATTAGTTGACCGTTAGTAAGCCAGGTTTCAACTGCTAGGAAGGATTGTTGTGATAAGGTCTGCAGTTCTTGTTTTGTGGGAGCAGCACATATCACTGTTGAATCATCTGCATATTGGATGAGAGAGGCTTGTGGGGTTGAAGTGTGTAGGTTATTTGTAAATATGGAAGAGAGTAATGGACCTAAGACTGAGCCTTGGGGACACCTAGAGTCACCGGTAGAAGGGATGATAAAGTCTGTTGCCAAGAGACTGCTTGTTGATGTCCAGTAAAGTAGTCCTGGAACCAGGCAAGAGTATCTAGTCAAAAGTTTAGTTCGGAGAGTACATTTAGATGTTTGCTATGAGAGACCATATCAAAGGCTTTTGATAGGTTGAGGAAGGTAGAGGCTATGTAATTGTTGTTGTTCCTATGATAGTTGACAGTACTGGTAAATGCCATTATTGCTATGAGAGACCATATCAAAGGCTTTTGATAGGTCAAGGAAGGCAGAGGCTATGTAATTGTTGTTGTTCCTGTGAAAGTTGACAGTACTGGTAAATGACATTATTGCTATGAGAGACCATATCAAAGGCTTTTGATAGGTCGAGGAAGGTAGAGGCTATGTAATTGTTGTTGTTCCTATGATAGTTGACAGTACTGGTAAATGCCATTATTGCTATGGGAGACCATATCAAAGCCTTTTGATAGGTCGAGGAAGGTAGAGGCTATGTAATTGTTGTTCCTGTGAAAGTTGACAGTACTGGTAAATGCCATTATTGCTATGAGAGACCATATCAAAGGCTTTTGGTAGGTCGAGGAAGGTAGAGGCTATGTAATTGTTGTTGTTCCTGTGAAAGTTGACAGTACTGGTAAATGCCATTATTGCTATGAGAGACCACATCAAAGGCTTTTGATAGGTCGAGGAAGGTAGAGGCTATGTAATTGTTGTTGTTCCTGTGAAAGTTGACAGTACTGGTAAATGCCATTATTGCTATGGGAGACCATATCAAAGGCTTTTGATAGGTCGAGGAAGGTAGAGGTTCTATAATTGTTGTTCCTGTGAAAGTTGACAGTACTGGTAAATGCCATTATTGCTATGAGAGACCATATCAAAGGCTTTTGGTAGGTCGAGGAAGGTAGAGGCTATGTAATTGTTGTTGTTCCTGTGAAAGTTGACAGTACTGGTAAATGCCATTATTGCTATGAGAGACCATATCAAAGGCTTTTGGTAGGTCGAGGAAGGTAGAGGCTATGTAATTGTTGTTGTTCCTGTGAAAGTTGACAGTACTGGTAAATGCCATTAGAGCAGTTAATGTACTATGATATGCATGAAAGCCATGCTGAGTGTTGGTTAAAGGTTTGTGGGTATACAGGTAATCAGAAACCTGCATGGGAATGACCCTCTCTAGAATTTTGAAAAGATAAAGTGAACAAGCTCTAGCCTAGGGAGTACGCCTTCACCATATGAAAATGAAAAGCTACAATAAGGCTACTCCCTCCACGTGGTAGCTAGCTCCAAGATGATCTGTTTAGCGGATATTATATATCCCCTTTCTTGTAGTTGCTGGTATGCAAGCACTACATATGTATCCCAGGTCCTTCCTTAGATAAAAACAATTTTTAATTCTGTTCAGTTAAAAATGACAAATTACCTACTTCAAAGTACTGGTTCAAAAACTAATAACACTTTCCTCGGAGCAAATTTCTTATTATGATAACTTGGCTCAATATGATTAGACAGGAAATTACTCATTCATTGGAAGTCACTTCCAGCTACCTTTCTCCCTTGAGTGCAAAACCTCCATTCATTGACAACTATATGCTCCGTTTCCTCAGTAGGCACTTCCAAAGTTCCAAGTCAATAAATTGCCTGTGTGCAAAAGCACTAGAACAAGTTGCAAAAAGTTCCTTACTTGGAAGCCAACCTGTAACCAGCATACAGCCTGTGTGTAAAATGGGGGGGGGGACAAGTCCCAAAGCTCTTCCTTCTTCTAGAGCCAATTGATTCCAATAGGCATCCCGTGTTCAAGGACACCGGAATGAGTTCCAAAGTCTAAGACCAACTTCAAATCGGCGTGCTGCCTGTGCACTAAAACGAATTCCAGGATAGATGATTCTTCCTTCCTCTGAAGCCAACTGGAATCAGCAAACTGCCTGTTTGCAAAGTCACTGGAGCAGGTTCCAAAATATTCCTAGTTCTAAAGCCAACTTCAAATAAGCATGCTGCTTGTGTTCAAAAACGGACTCAGGAACGGATAAGCGCTTTCGGTTGTAAACCTTCTTCAGATTGTGTGTTTATCTGCTTTGCTCTTCCTTTTATACTGTGTGTATTCTAGGTATTGGCCAATGAGGTATTATATTCAAATAAGACTCTCTGCCTTCATTATTCATTGGATGCACTTACTACTTGTATCCAATCTGTCTTTTTATTTACACTGCCAAATCAGTTTAAATTCATGTAGTGCTTGCATACCAGCAACTACAAGAAAGGGGATATATAATACCCGCTAAATGGATCATCTTGGAGATAGCTACCATGTGGAGGGAGTAGCCTTATTGTAGCTTTTCTTTCTCTCTAGAAGTTTGGACAATATTGTGACTGGTCAGTAGTTGGTGAGTTCTGTTGATGAGCCTCCCTTATGGAGAGGTATAATGTGAGACGTTTTCCAAATGGGAGGGACTTTTTATTCTGCTATGGATCTGATGATGTTCATCGTGTTTCACTGTTGCAGTCATTACACTTGGGTTATCCTGCTGGCAGGCTACACGCAGTTGGCCCGAGTTCCAAAGTCTAGGTCTGGCGTCGGTTGCTGTCGCCTCTTCCCTGACGTCAGTGTGCCAGGGGTATAAAAGATGCAACCGATGCCATTTTCTTTAGTCTTTCTTGCCGCGCGGTGCCTGAAGCAAAAGCAGTTCGCAAATGCCGGTCGGCTGACTCCTGAGATTTTTGAAATAGAGTTTCAGAACCAAAGTCTTCAATAAAGCTAAGTACCCCGTTGGGGAAACTTTTTCTTGCTCCAGACCGATGCCAGTAAAAGTTAACAATTGTATTTCTTGTGGGAAGCAAATACCTCATAAGGACTTTCACTCTTACTGTATTCCTTGCTTAGGCCCTGACCATGACGTTACTAGTTGTCGGTTTTTGTGCTAGATTCAACAAACACACTATTAAACGTCGGTTTGATTTTGCTTTACATTATTTTGGCCGAAGGTTTAACTATATAATGCCGTCGAAACAACCGATGACCAGAATTCATAAAAAACACAAAGACAAGGAAAAGGACAGGCATCCGAGGTCCAAAACCGACGGCAAAGCCTCTTCTAGGCCAGTCGCCAGTTTTCCGGTTCTCAGTGAGGCACTTTCGCAGCCCCTGACACCCGCTACCTCAGAGCCACAGGCCGTATCTGACTCCCACATGGAGACAACTAGGCCTCTGGACACTCAATGTATTGGACCGACGGAAACTATTCCCTCAGATGGGTCCGGAGCCGCTGAGCAGGCATCAGCTTCTGAGGGTGTTTTCAGACCTTCACCGATTACTATTAAGTCCTCTGCAGCAGCCAAGGTACAGTCAAAGACACCATTAAAGAGAAGGAAACAAGTACAGCATTCTCCTGGACAGTCATCCATGCCAAAGAAACAGATGCTTAAATTGACCAAAGACTTAATTACATTGATCAGGGGTTCCCATCCCCCTCCTGACAAAAGGCCTAGGCAAGACACTGACTATGATTCCTCTGACCAGGTTTCTATTTCCTCTGATTCCTCTTCAGAACAGGGATATTCTCTTCCTCCCTATGAGGACTCTGATGCTGAAGAATCTATACCTTCAGCCTCTCCACCTGAGGATTATTCTTTTGGGGAAACTCTGCACACCATGAGGGAGCATTTCCACTGGGTGAGCCAGGATTATTCAGAATCCAAGAAAAGGCTCAGAGACTTTCTTTTACTGCCCCAGCACAGGCCCCTGGCTATCCTCCCTGTGCTTGATATTGTTAATGATGTTTTCTCTGAATCCGGTCTGTCTCCTGATTCTTTACCCCCCGCACCAGTCAAGCCAGACAGGTATTACACGGTCCCTGATTCTCATAAATTTCTTTATAAAAATCCTGCTGCTGACCCAGAAACAATTTCTTAGGGTCCCAAAGGGGTTAAGGCTTCCACTGCAAAAAAACCCTGTCCCCTCTGATAGGGATTCTAGAGCTCTGGATAGATGGGGGAAAAGTTTACACTTCTGCTACTTTAGCTGTAAGGGCATTAAACTGCCAGTTTCACATGCTTAAATATCAACAGTACCTCATGTCTTTGTTAAAACAGAAAATGCTTACAAATTCAGAAAGTCCTGACAATAAGGAAATGCAGGAAATGCAGGAATTATTGCATGCAACTGAACAAGTGGGAAAACATACTCTGCAATGTGGTTTTGATTCATTAGAGGCTTCTTGCAGAGCTGCAGTTACAGGCTCTGTCATTCGAAGGCATGCTTAGTTGAAAGAACAAAGTTTACCTGAACATGTTAAAGTAAAATTACTGGATGCTCCACTACAGCATGATACTTTGTTTGGTGTTAAGGCAGAAGAGGTGTTAAAGAAAATGGAGGATAAAGCAAAATCTATGCAGACAGTAAAGGATTTCTTCAGGTTCAACCACCTAGGTTTAGTAGAAACTGGCCTTCAAAAAATTGGTCCTTTCAGGTGTCAGACAGGTCACAAAGAGGCAGATATCAGCCCCAAGGCTCCTACAGACCTAAACAATGGGGTGCTTCTGCCCCGAAAGGAGGAGAAGACAAATCGCAACCTTATAGGAAACAGTCCCAATGATTTTCCTCTACAAAGGCCAAGCACTTACCTTTTGGCAGCAGCCCTAGGGGGAAAGCTAGCACTTTTCGCACAAAATTGGCACATAATCACCCAGGACAAATGGGTACTGAATATAGTTTCTCAGGGTTACAGGTTCCATTTTCACACCCTTCCAAAATCAAAAGGTATGCCGGACCTGCCACAAAACCAATGGGCAGAGGCACAAAAGGAAATTGCTGCTCTCATGGACATGGGAGCTATTCAAAGAGTACCACAGCAAGAACAGGGACAAGGATTTTACTCAAGACTTTTCCTGGTACCCAGAAAGGACAAAGCCTGGAGACCAATACTGGACTTGTCAACCCTAAATACTTTCCTGGATGTTCCAAAATTCAAAATGTTAACACTGCAGCAACTTCTACCCATGCTGGGCAAGAAGGCTTGGCTAGTTACTTTGGACCTCAAGGAGCCATACCTGCATGTCCCAATCAGACAATTTTGCAGAAGATGCCTCAGATTCATAGCTGGGTCAAAGCATTACCAATTCTCTGCACTGCCCTTTGGCTTATCTACTGCACCCAGGGTCTTCACAAAATGCCTGGCACCAGTAATTGCATTTTGCAGACAAAGAGGAATTCAAATATACCCGTACTTGGACGACTGCCTTATTCAAGCAGAGAGCAAGGACATTCTACTAAAACATCTGGCATTTGTAAAAAGATTATTAATTTGCCTAGGGTACACAGTAAACGAAAAGAAATCAAAACTAGTGCCGTCTCAAGAGATAATATTCCTGGGTGCAAGCTTAAATACAACTGCCTAGATGGCTTATCTCACGCCAGACAAACAAAGGCAACTGACACATTAATTTCAAATGATGGCAACAAAGACCTAGCTTCCTGCAAGAAAAATTCTGCAGGCCCTGGGCTTCATGGCATCCTGCATTCTACTAATTCCATATGCAAGACTGCATATGAGGAAACTACAATGGTATCTAAGAAGTGTTTGGACTCAACATTGCCACAGCCTGGAAACAATAGTAACTATAATTCCCTGTCTACAACAGAAGTTTCGATGGTGGTAGTACTGACCTATCGAGTACATCTGCAGGCACAATTCCTGCCAGGAAAGAAAAATACACTGGCAGATGAACTAAGCAGAAATCTCATGGATCCACATGAATGGAAACTAAATCCACCGGTCTTCAGCATGATAACAAGGAGATGGGGATGCCCAGACATAGATCTTTTTGCCTCCCCTCACAACTGCCAACTACAGAAATTCTGCACAGGAACTTATCACCCACAAGCATGGAAAGTGGATGCTCTTTCATTCAGCTGGGAAACCCTGACAGTTTATGCTTTCCATCCACTGCCTCTTCTTCCCAAGGTATTACTAAATGTCAGACAAGAGAAGCCAAAAATGATCCTTATTGCCCCAGACTGGCCACGCCAGCACTGGTACCCATCCTAAAGAGCCTGTCTCAAGGCCCAGCCTGGCTTTTGCCTCAAATTCCTCATCTTCTGACTCAGCAAAACAATCAGATTCTACACAGTCAACTCAGAACCTTAAGTCTGGCTGCATGGCGGATAATATAGTCACTCAGACCACACCTCTCTCTAAAGCTGTTATGGAAGTCATTTTAGAAGCCAGGAGGCACAGCACTAGGAAATCTTACGCAGAAAAATGGAAGAGATTCTGTGCTTGGAACCAGGCACAAGGACTCAAACCACTTGTTCCAAATATACCTCAGATTTTACAATACCTAACTGAGATGCTGGAGAAAAGCCTATCCTTTTCATCTATTAAGATCCATGCTTCTGCCATTTCAGCTCATTACAATACGGAACTTCCTATTTTTTCACATCCACTGCTAAGGCAGTACTTCAGAGGGGTAAGAAACATAAGACCCCCAAGAAGAGCACCAATACCTACTTGGGACCTCAATTTTGTTTTAGAGAAACTCACACTGCCTCTTTTTGAGTCAGCCAACACAGCTGATATAAAATTCTTATTATGGAAAACTGCTCTGCTCCTAGCAATAACTTCAGCAAGAAGAGTCTCAGAGTTACAGGCATTAACGGCAGTGGAACCTTTCATCATTTTTCATCAGGACAGGGTCTCTCTAAGGACAAACCCAACATTTATGCCAAAGGTGGTTTCCAGTGTGGCTCTTAACCAAACCATTCATTTGCCAACTTTCTATCCAAATCCCCAGAATAAAGGGGAGAGACTTCTGCACGCTTTGGACATACACAGACAGCTACGATTCTACTTGGACAAAACAAAAGCTTTCAGAAATACTGAACAACTGTTTGTAGCTTATGCTGCAGGATCACAAGGAAAGCCTATCTCAAAGCAGACAATTTCAAAATGGATAGGACACTGCATTCGCTTCTGCTACGCACAACATGGCAAATCAGTGCCTAAGGGCATTAGGCCACATTCAACAAGAGCAGCAGCCACTTCAGCAGCTTTTCTCAGAGGAGTACCAACCAAAGATATTTTAGAAGCTGCAAACTGGAGTTCAGTGCACACCTTCACAAAGCACTACCACTTACCTCTCTACTCTAAATCCAGAGCAGGCTTTGCCACTGCAGTCCTGCAGAGCCTGGTAGCCTCTCCTAATCCTATTTTGGCCCAGCCACCCAACCTCAGCTTTGGGATTCTACCCAAGTGAAATGACTGCAACAGTGAAACACGATGAGCTTAGTACAGTTGTGTACCTACCATAAATGTAGATGTTTGAGTGTATTCGCTGGTGCAGTCCAGGTTACCCTCCCACCATCCCCCTTTTCATTGCTGGGACTTTTCTGTACTTCTCAACTCTATACAACCTATGTGGGGTATTTGCTTGTAGATGAAGGACATGTTTATTTTAGTACATGCATGTTTTTTGGCATAATGTTTTCCAGCCTTTCCTATTTGGGGGGCACTTGACATCTGGGGCAAGAAAAACTGAAGAAAATGGCGTCGGTTGCATCTTTTATACCCCTGGTGCACTGACGTCAGGGAAGAGGCGACAGCAACCGATGCCGGACCAAGACTTTGGAACTCAGGCTGACTGCAGGCAGCCTGCCAGCAGGATAATCCAAGTGTAATGACTGCAACAGTGAATACACTCGAACATCTACATTTATGGTAGGTACACTGTACTTTCTGTTAGGTGTGGGGGTTTGATTGTTGGGCAAAGCTAATAAAGTTTCAGTAAAGTATTTATTGAATAGACTAGCAGTATTGTCAAAATTATTAGTACTGTAGTGTTAGGAGGGGGTGTCCTGGTTGAAGTATGTTATTTATAGCTGACAAGAATTTTTCTGGATTATAGCGGTGCTTATTTTGTATTTCAGAGTAGTAATTTATTTTGTCTTGTTTACTTTGCTGCTTTGTTTTGTTTCTAAGTTCACAGTAGTGTTGTAGACTGGGTTGGGACTTTGTTTTGTTCCATGTTACTCATGCCTTGTACCTGGATTTAAGTAGTGACAGTGTTTCTTTTGTTAGCCATGGGGCATGATTTAATTTGACACATATATTTCTGCTGAGGGCCTGAGAGTTTAGTATAGATAGGATGGTAGAGTTAAAGTAGTCAATTGCTTCCTTAAGGGTAGAAGTTTCAGATGTGTTTATGTATAAGGTTATTGGGATTCAGGTGTTTTTTTTATTTCTTACTTGTTTAAATGTTACTTGTTTATGTTGATTGGCACAGTTCCTAAGTAGATAGGTTGGGTAGTGGCCAGTGAGACTACCTGGCAGACAGCCAGAATAGGAGTACAGTTCAGGCTTATTTATTAGTATCAAATCTAGGGAGGAGTGTTTGTTAGTTGGTTTATTGATTCTAATGGGTGTCTAGATAAGCTGTGTGAAGCCATGCAGGTTTATGCAGTTTCTGGGGTTTGGGGAGATGCAGTCTAACCAAGCAATATTAAAGTCTCCCATAATAATAGTTTCTTGAGGGAGTGTCATACTACACCAGTGAAGTATATTTTCTAAAGCTTGTAAATTGTCCCCAGGGGACATGTAGATAACAACCTTTAAAATTTTACCACGTTTTACTTGGTGATATCTTGCATCTTTTATTGACGCTGTGGAATTGTATGCCTTCTTATTGCCGTGGCGTGGTTCGCTTCATTTTTTACTATATTTATTTATTCTATTTTATTTTACATTTGTTGACCGGGATAGTCCGACTGAATATATGACCATTTTCTGCGGAGGCCCGGAAAGAAAAGCTTCAAGATAGTAGTACACATTGAACATTTAGTAAATGCTAGTTTCAAGCAGATTACAGTCATAAGAAATACCAGCATTTAGTACATATAGTGCTAACTTATTATAAAACACTTTACAAAACATAACATTATTTTCAAAGTTATACATACATAACATTATATTCAGGTTTAAGACACATTGAGCAGCAGTTATACAACTGACCCTTCCTGAAAAGGTGTGGCAGAAAAAAGTTAGAAATAGTTGAAGGAAAGGCACCCAAGTAATAGAGAGGTCACTAGTTGGGGTTAGTGCAAGGACATAACCAATGAGTTTTGAAGTATTTCTTGAGTTTGTTTTTGAATCGAGTTAGTGAGGGTTCTAGGGTCAAGTCACCTGGGAGTCTGTTCCATGTTTTTCCAACAGAGTTGGCAAACAGAGAGTCCCCAGCTGAGTAGTTGGATTTGTATGTTTGAACTAGGAGTCTAGTGGATGATCGCAGTGGCCAGATGTTGGTGTAGGGGCTGATAATATTTTTTTAGTGAAGGTGTATTTTATGGTTGGTAAAGGACTTTATGTGCCACTATTAGCTGGTTAAACTGCAGTAGGCTAAGCAGTTCAAGCCATCCTAGGTGATTTTGGTTGTGACAGTGGTGTGCCCGGTAGGCTGTGCCAATAGCAAATTTGGCAATGTGGTTATAGCAGGATGATAGTTTATTACGATCTGTTTTAAGTTGGAGAATAGTGGTGAGGCGTAGAGAAGAGTTAATAGTAGATGGGAACGGGCAATTGCAGTTCTAGCAAGTGGGGTAAGGAAAGCTTTGATTCTGTAAAGAGAGCCTTGTTTTTTATTAATGGCTTTGATAGTTTGATTGATATGTGCATCAAACTTCAGGTTGTTATCAACTATTACACCCAGTAGTTTAGTTTAGGCTTCTGGGGAGATGATAGTGCCATTGTTAGTGGTTATGCTGAAGGATGGCAGGGGGGTCCTGCATGTGGGGGAGAAGAGGAGCATCTTAGTTTTGTTGGGATTTAGGATTAGATGTTGATTGGAGAGCCATTTTCCACTGTAGTGAAGGTATTTTGGGTTAATGTGAATAGAGTAGCTGGTGAGGTGTCAGAACAAATCAAGGTGGAGTCATCCACACATCGAATGCAGGTAGTATCTGGGATGACTGAATGAAGGTCGTTGATAAAAATGGAGAAAAGAAGGGGTCCTAGTATCGAGCCCTGGGGGACTCCTAATGTGATGGGTAGGCAAGATGGTAGCTTGTCCTGCCATAGGACTGCCTGTTGCCTGCCCTGCAGGTAGGATTGAGACCATTGGAGTGCATGGTTATTTAAGGAGAAGGCCTTCAAGGTATTTATAAGCTTTTTGTGGTGAACCATGTCAAAAGCCTTGGATAGATCTAGAAAGAGTGCTGAGGACAGTTTGTTATTATTGTGGTTAATGACATTAGAGAAAAAGAGGAGGGCAGAAGTAGTACTGTGGTGTGGCTTAAAGCCATGCTGAAAGTTGGACAACAGCTTGTTCTGTGTGAGGTAGTGCATGAGCTGTATGTGTACACACATCTCCATAATTTTAGCTAGAGGTGACAGAATAGCTATGAGTCTAAAGTTTGACAGTTCAGTGGAACTGTGTTCCTTATGGAGAGGTATGACATTCGAGATTTTCCATATAGCGGGTACAGTAGCTTCATATGTAGCTCTGTTGATCAAGATGGAGATGGGGTATGCTATAATGTCAGCAGCCTTTTTTTCAGATAGTCTGCTAGGTGGAGGTCGGCAGCCAGGGTGGTGGGTCTTAGTTTCTTAAGTAGGGTAATAAATATGGATGAGAAAATTATTTATGAACTAACTGATACATTTTTGAGCTGAACTGGTGCGCTAGTTTTTCACTATTTAAGGGATCATAACTTGTATTTTTCAATTTTATGTGTATTTAAAGTGTATATTTGCTACAAATCACTTTTTTCCTTACTGTTTGGTGTTTCAACTGTTCTGTCTTTTAATTGTCCTAAATAAGGGAAATTAGCTAGGGAATAACTTGTTTGCTGTTGCATTGCAGTTGATGGTCTTTTTTTGCTGTATTTTTACACTAAGAAGACTAAGGTCATCCATCTTGTGGCAGAAGGTGTTTGCCTGGTCCATCTGAGCTGGGAGGAGCTCCAGAGGAGCTCAAAGTATTGGCCTGAGGGCTCAGGAGTTAGATTTCACTTTCATTCCTGCTTCTGTAAGTTAAGTACGTTTGCATGGAGCTGCTCACCATGCAGCAGTTTTTGGCAGTTTCCTGTACAGACAATAGCACCTGGACAGTCATGTTCACCTCTAAAACTTTTACTAGGGCTGTAACTTGCCATTTAGTGATGCATTGTGCAAAGCTAAGCTCATAGCAGCTACTTTGCTTATCAGATAACACTAATACCATATCCTAGTACCATTTAATTCAATATCCTAGCACTATTCAACTCTAGACCGTAAACCTAGAGACCACCCTAGGGGACCTTTGTAAACCCCAGTCCTAAAACCCTAATAGCCCACTGTAATACAGGTCTGGACAACATGGATATGCAATTTTCAAATGTCACTTTAGCCAGCTTGTTAGATGTGGGCATCCTGAGACAATGTCTCAATTATTTCATGTTCAATGACAGCCTTGTAATCCTTAAAGAAACCAACATAATATGAGAGAGATGTCCATACACAATTTCTTTGGAGACAAAACTCTTCCATACAAACAAGGTTGTCAAGAACACACACACTTTGTCTGCCATACATCATATCTACACACATAGACTGTCTTATCCTGAGGCACTAAAAAGCAATCCCCTTAAACCTCAAACATCTTCTAAGCCTGCAAACAGCAACACCTATCCTTAGCACTCTCTAAAGCATAAACCAAAAGCAACTCGAAACACCACACATAAGCCTGCATCCAATGGACCCCTGAAACTAAGGGTCATAATGCAAGCAAAGAATTTACTCAGGACTCTTGTTATAGGGAAGTCCATTGTATGACACACAGATGCCCCACCCACCAGACTGGACAAGAAGAAGATTATAGTAATTTGCTTATGCAATGTCAAAACAACAAAACTACCACTATAGCAAAAAAAAAAAAAATCAAGGCAATCTTAAGGTGTTACTACTTGATGCCTGGTGCCTAAACAAGAAATTCCACACCTAACAAACATTTCTGACTCTGGAGACATCTGTTTAGTCACCAAGACTCAGTTTAAAGCCACAGAAGGTAGTCCAACACTGAAAGACTACAGTACCTTCCACACATTTAAACCAGCAGTAGCAGACTGGGGCTAAAAGAGGAGGTGTCTCAATCTACATTAGCAACACATACAGTTCTAGGTCAGTTAAACAGAATGATGCCCTGGAGTTCATCCATATCCAAGTCTCCATAGGCAAAGGTTCCTTACCATTCCCTGGCCAGCTGCAGGTTGCCTTCTATGACCCACAAAGCTCACAACACTTAACTAGACCTACTAGAGCTGATCACCATCCAACCAAATACCCTATTCATTAGAGACTGTAATTACCCCTCTGTAGACTACGAAACATGTATTATTTATTTATTTTATTTATTACATTTGTTAACCAGGTATGTCCGACTGGGCCATAGACCCATTTTCATTGGAGACTGAGGAGAAAAGCTCCGCAAAAATACAAAAATATACAAAACAACAACATATAAACACAGCATAGTAACAGCAATACATTAGTACAATAATTATTTTATAATATCAAGAAACAGTGCAATACAAGGTCATGTTGACTAAGGAAACCAAGGGAGAAAAGCTTGACAGTAGTGCAACACAACCAAGAAGCAGTAAAAAAATAGTACAAACAATATAACTGTACAAAGGCAGTAGCAGTAACAGCCAAGTAGCAGAAGATATAGTTCAATCACTGAACTGTGCAATTACAGTATAGAGTGAGCAAACACTGCATAGTATCTAAAATAACGTTTTCAAAAAGAGTTTAGGAGGCAGATGAGAAAAAAGGTAAAACAAAATAAAATAAAAGAATGGGAAATAGCTTAACCTGGGGAGTGGCAGGAGCATAGCCAGTGACTAGTAAGGTGTTCTTTTAGGAGTGATTTGAACTGGTAATGTGCTGGACTTTTTGTTATTAAGTCTGGAAGGGTGTTCCAGAGTTTGGATATTTTGTGTGAGTAGAAGGAGTCGCCATGCTGGTTATGGGAGTTGGATACTTTTAGAAAGAGTTTATTGGAAGATCTGAAGGATCTAATATTAGAGGAGATTGCAGGGCAGTTTTTGGGATGGTAGAATATTTTGTGGGCTAAGGATAGTTGATTGAGAGACAGAAAGTTGGGAAGCTCAAGCCAGTTTAATGTTACAAGAGCAAAGCAATGGTAGGATCTGTGTGGGTGATTAGAGGCAAATTTAGCAGTCTTATGGTAGCATGATTCTAGATTACTGACGTCAGATTTTCGAAGGTTAGTAAACATAAGAGAGCTGTAGAAAAGGGTAGATAGAAGGTGTGTGCAAGCAGTTGCTAGCCTGGTATTTGGAGTTAGGAATGATTTAGCCCTGTAAAGGATACCTAGTTTGATGTGGACTTTTTTGTTTGTTTGTGCAATGTGAATGTCAAATTTGAGGGATTCATCTAAGGTAATACTTAATAGTTTAGTATGGTTAGTGGGGGGCAACTTTGGTACAGTTTGCAGAGATGATCGATAGAGGGAGCTGTGAAGTCTTGGATTTTCTGTTATTGAAAGCTATGATTTTGGTTTTGTTAGGATTTAAAATAAGTTGATGTTGGGAGAGGAAGGTTTCAATCTTTTTAGTTGGAGTTCTTGGGGTGAGGGGACTGAAAAGATAAGGGTAGCATCATCTGCATACTGCTCTATGGAGGCATGTTGGGTTGCTGTACTGAGGTTGTTTATGAATATGATAGAGAGAGGTGGACCGAGAATGGACCTTTGGGGCACACCCACATAGATGCGGAGTAGGGGGGAAGAGAGTTTTCCCACTTTGTAACTTGTTGACGGTTGGAAAGATAGCTGTGGAACTAAGTTAGTAAGGATAAACTAAGGCTGTAGAAATACAGTTTATTTAGTAGAAGCTGGTGGGATACAGTGTTGAAGGCTTTAGACATGTCTAGGTATATGGAGGAGACATGCAGACCTTCATTCATGAGGTGGTGGATGGTATTAGTGAAGGTTAGGAGGGCAGTGCTGGTACTCTGTTTAGGTCTGAAACCATGCTGGGAGTTAGAAAGAAGGTTATTGTTAAGGAAGTAGTTTGTGAGCTGGTTGCGGATGCATTTTTCTAAAATTTTTGCAAGGGGGGGGGTGGCTATGGGATGATAGTTGGCTAGTTCTTTGGAGGGGCAACCTTTGTGGAGAGGTATAGTATGAGATATTTTCCATAAGAGTGGGACATATTGTTCTTTAATAGAGCGGTTGATCAGTATTGAAATGAGATATGCAATTGAAGGGGCTGCAAGTTTTAGAAATTCAGTAGGGAGTTTGTCTGCTGCTGTGTGGCATGGTTTCAGTTTGGACAAGAGAGTTTTTATGTACTTAGTTTGTATGGGTGAGAAGGAGAAGGGGACTGTAATTGTTAATGGCTGGGGTGGGGACAGTAAGTGTCTGGTTTAGTTGGTTGTCTAGAAGGAAGGTGACAATGTTGATGAAGTGGGTGTTAAATTGGGTTGAGATAGGGACTAGCTTGTCTGAGATAACAGGAGGGGGGATAGAGGTATGACCTGGATTTAGGAGCTGGTTGATAGAAAGACAGAATTTTTGAGGGTTGTTTAGGTTTTTATGCTGACAAGATAGGAAGTATGCTTGTTTGTATTGCCTCTAACTCACAGGCACAAGATTTCCTTATCAACACAAACACTCTGGCCCAGATAGTGTGCACTCCAACCAGAGGATCAGACATAATGGATGTAGTACTCACCAACATGGGAGACAGAGCTGTGCCCCCATGTCATGTCCTCGGTGAGGGCAGACCACAAAACTGTCTTCCTCAAGTAAAAATCAAACTAGAAAACCCAACTAAATATAATAGTTAGGAGCTCTTCTGAAACGAAGTATGTCCTATTAAGCAACAGTTTGTCAAAATTCATGGTTCCTTCAAACCTGATAACAGCTATCTTTGCAAAATTATTTACAGGAAACCAAGAACAAACTTGCAAGTGGCTGCCGCACCTACCAGAAGTAAGCCCAGATCTAACACTAAAAGCAATCCTTACTGGTGGAATCCGCACATTAACAGGGTATTTAACAAAATAAAAAAAAAAATCATGTCCAAAAGTCAGAAAAAGCAACTCTTACAGAAACAAGAGCTCTCTGTTTCAATAAAGTCCAACAAGGCTAATTATGAGGTTAGGATTGCCTGCCAAGCTAAGCACAATCACAAGGCCTTCTTCATTTATGTCAGGAACCTTAAAGGTAATACTCAGCATTGTGCAGAACTGGTGGTAAAGGGTACAACCTTTACTTACCAGAGTGACGTAGCAAATCCACTATCTGATAATCTTAGCTCTAACTTCACCCCTACACTCCTCCATCTAACCCCTTGGAAATGCCTTCTAGAAAATCCCCTCCCAACTATCAGCAGGGAGCAGGTCCTGGTGACACTCGCGTAGGCCAAAAACACTGATTCAGTGGGTGGTGACAATATCCTTAGTTGCCTCCTACATAGCCTAAAACAAGACCTATCAAGATTACTAGAAGTATTCTTCAACTACATCCTCAAAACAGGTTACATGCCAGGTGAATGAAGGTCTGCAATGGTCATCCCTCTTCATAAGGGTGGACCACCAACCGACCCCAAGAACTACAGACCCATTAGTCTGACTAGTCTGATATTCAAAGTCATGGAACAAATTATCATGAAAATGATCAAGGAAGCTGGCCACCTTCAGATACTGGCCCCATTACTGTTTGGCTTTGTTAAGGGAAGATTTTGCCTATTCATCCTGATAGACTTCTTTGAGAGAGTCACCAAGGCTATGGATGAGGGGAAAATGGTGTACACTACTTGGCTTGACATGGACAAGGTGTTCGATACAATGCCTCCTTTGGCATGTAGCTAACCAGGCAGATGCAACAGCTGCAACACCCTCAAAAGTTCCTCATCAGGAAAATCTAACATATGAGTACCTTGTCTTACACAGATCACCTTAAGGCCCTATCTCTGTACTCGATGTATGCCTAGCTCTGGTGGATTTCTTGCACATCTGCAAATCAAACATCACTAGAAACACTAGATCCAGAACTTTGCCTGCAATATAAACTGAACATACTGGGATGACCAGTATGTGTCCCAAAGGATCCCAGGGCTATGGAATAAGCTCTCCATGTATGTGAAAGAGAGATTACCCCAACACTATTCAAAAGAAACCTTGATCATTGGATGAGAAATTACAAATTCACCCATATCTTGGCCCCCACGTCTCTGATGGACAGATGTCGACAGTATGTAAATTAATCCCCAATTAACATACTCCCTCCCATATAACCCTTATCTATCTCTTTACTATTATACCCCATTATATAGGTATCCAAGGATTTCATGGAGAAAACTGGGCTAGACTTGTAAAGACTCTGGTGATGATTAGCCAAGTATAAACCTGTGAACCTATTATCTGGAGACAGGATCTGCCAAGTTACACACGTATTTAGCTCATTGCCCCACAGGTAATAGTATATATGGGTGTAAATGACCTGAGACATACCTCTATGGACTATATAAAGAGAGACGTTATGGACCTCTCTGAATGTGTTTCAGACCAACATGTGCCTTGCATTGAGTAGCATTCTACATTCACCAAAGATGATGCCACAGTACAAAAAAAAAATATTGACTTTAACAATTTGCCTAGTTCCTGGTGTCAGTCCAGGGGGATTTAATATCTGTCAGCATGGGAGGATATAGTCAACACACCACATTGCTTTGACAAAGATGGCCTGCATCTGTCCCACCCTGGGCTTCCAGATTTTGGCTAAAACTTAATGCATCCCTGTAAAGCTTTTTTAGGCAATTCCACACTGACAAACCTACTGACATAGCAAAAAAAAAAAACCAAAAGGAGCCTTAACAAGAAACTCCACATCCTACAGGCTTTCCTCACTCTGGAGAATGTAGACATCTGTGCCATTACTGAGACATTGTTTAAAGCTGCAGAACATACTCTGTCAGTGCAGAGCTACAATGCCTTCCACACATTTAGGCCATCAGCCACTCAGATAAGGCTAAAGGTGGATGCTTTAGCAACAAGTGAACCTTAAGGCTGGTTAAAAAGGATGATACGCTGGAGTTCAATCGTGTGTACATCACCTTAGATACAGTCCCTTACTATATATTAACAAACTATAGGTCATCGTCTGTGCCACATGAATCTCATCACTCTTATCTAGATCTACTGAAGGTGCTCTTCGTCCAACCAAACACTCATGGGAGACTTCAACTACCCCTCTATAGACTGGGAAACATACACTGCCTCCAAATTGCAGGCACAAAGTTTCTTAGACTTTATGAACAAAAATGCTCATGATCAGTTAGTGTGACGTTCAGCCAGAGTGTGATGCCCGTGCACTGGCCCAGCAATCAAGGAGCCTCAATCCTCACCACTAACACTAGTGAGGGCCGTCCATATAGGGAAAGGATAATAAATACACAGTAAAGTACAATTTCCCTTAAGAGCACATAGAGCTCATGGTCAGTCTGAGGCTGGTTTCTCCCCTTCTCTCTAGGTCCTCAATAAGAGACCCCACTGGCACAGCTATAGGGTCCAGATCTCAGCCTAGTGGGTGACCTAAAACCTCCAGCACCTTCTCTGTCCAACCAGTGTTTCGTGTCCCTTCCCAAGTAGCTGACACACACACACTTTGAGATAAGAGTTATATATAACCACACAGACACTCCTGGTGAAGTCTGGCACAGGTTCTCCAGCTGCATCCTTTTTCTGCCCAGTCTATATATGGTAGAAATCACTGCCACCACCCAACTAATATTTATCAACTACTCAAAGGCCTTTAAAAGGGTGTCCAATTATTACTGTGCAATATTATTATCCAAATGGTAAGTGTGACCTTAACAGTCAAGACATATTTGGAGTGACTTGGTACAGCATCACTATTTACCTGCAATGTACTCTTAGAGCTTAAATTATCTCTACACAAAACAGCCACATTTGAAAGGTTTAAAAATATTTAATAATAAATAATAAAAACGCACAACAATACTTCTTACTACACAGTGCTAGTCAAGAGTTCAGAGATCACAGAGAAATACTTAAAATAATACAGTAGCAAAAGTTTTGACATCAGAGAAAAACAAACTAGTCTAATATTCCTATTTCCTAGCTATATCTAAGAGAAAACACAATTCTAAAATCCTACTTACATCTAGAAACAGGCAGTGCTGGTGATGTTGGATGTTCTCAAGACAAAATGCTCTGAGCTCTCTGATTCTCTCTCTTTAAATTGATAACACAGAGCTGCTTAACATGACATCATTCTTCACACTTCTCTGGTGTTCCCAGGCTAACAGAAACAACATTTACATTCTTTACACCTGGTCAGAAACCAGAGCAATGAAGGACATTTATACATGCAAATTCTAGCCATTAACTCTGGTCTTAAAACAATAGTCAGGATGCATCCCTCTAGACCTATTGGCTCCGAATTTTAACAACAAAGACAGTCATGAAATGCTTGACTTAGCTTTCTTACAGCAGAGTGCACTGTTGTTACATTTTTACAGTTCAATATCCAATGCAGTCTTTTCACATTTAAGAGAACAAGCCTGTGGCTTACATTAATATTTACAAATGACAGAATTATTTACAAAATTATATCTGGCTAGGCTGGCAGTCTTCACCTATCTTCACGCAGAGATTCAAACATACTGAACTTATTTATCATCAATATGGGAGAGTGCCTAATTTGAAGTAAAAATCAACTTGGAAAACCCAGCAAAACCTGTTACAGTCAGGAAGTATTCTAAAGCAAACTACATCCTACTACTTTCATACTGCTAAGTGACAGAGTTCACAAAAGCCTCGGCAGAATTATTCACAGAAACACTATACACACATGTAAATGGATGTATAGGGGCTGCTGAACCTACCAGAAGTAAGCCCAAAACAAACTCCAAAAACAAACCACTCTGGTGGAATTCTAACCTTAACCGAGTATGTAATAAAAGGAAAAAATTCATGTCCAAAGTCAGAAAGAACAACTCTCATAATGACAAAAGCTCACTAATTAACAGGAAACTAAGAGGACTAATTAAATCTAATAAGGCCAGTTGTGGGTCAAAAGAGCTTCTGAAGCTAAAGACAACACAAGAACATCTAGAGCTGTGCCTGAAACCTCAAAGGTAACACCCAGCGATGTGCAGAACTGGCAGTAAATGTTACCACCTTCGCTGAGAAGAGTGATGTGAATCTGCTGGCTGACAAATTCAGCTAAAACTTTACCCCCCCACTCTGCCCACTACCTCTCATGACATATTCACCAACATAACCACCCCGCAAAGATCAGCAGGGAGCTGGTCATAGCAGCACTCACTAAGGCTAAAAACAGAACCTAAATGGAACCCAACAATATTCCAAGTTGCCTCATAAAAAGCCTGAAACATGACTCATCAGGATCACTTCATTTTTTTAACTACAGCCTTAAAACAGGCTACAGTCTAAGTGAATGGAAGACTGAAGTAGTTATCCCCCCTCACAAGGTTGTACCATCAACTGACAGCGGAAACTACAACCCCATTTGTCTGACTAATTTAATATACAAAGTAATGAAACAAATTACCATGGAAATGATCTACAAAGACATTGTTAACCTACAGACACTGAAACCTTCCCAATTTGGTTTTGTCGAAGGGAGGTCATATCATAACCTGATAGACTTCTTTGAGAATGTAACCAAGATGATGGATTTAAGGAAAACAATGTACACCACCTACCTACCTAGGCTTTGCTAAGGTGTTTGATACAATATCCCACTCAGGTATTGTGTAGAAACTCATTGAACTAAGCATAATCCCCTATATAACTCACTGGATTACCAGCTGGTTCACAGGTAGGATGCAGGAGGTCAAGAGTGGTGAGATCACCACCGCCAAGAGGCAGATCGCCAGTGGAGTACCACAGGGTTCCATGGTTGTCTTACTGTTATTTCTAACTTACTTCTTAGAGGTCAAGGCTTATGTCAAGGGCCTCTGACTCACCAAGTTTTTAGATGACTGCAGACTGGGAGGTATCATAAATTCCTCCATGATGCTAACATCCTACAATAGGGTTTAATGCAGAAAAATAACTGGTGCCAAAACCATGGAATTAAAACTTTATGCATAGAAGTGCATTATAGTGCCTTTTGGGAAAATGTCCATTTAGGCAAATTGTTTGATTGATAAGACACCCCTAAGAGTTGACCCAGTAGTTTGAGATCTGGTGACATATGTAGACAATAATCTGGCCTTTTCTCAACACATAGCCAAGGTAGTAAGAAAATCATTCGGTGCCACCCAACGTGTAAGTAATGGTATGGCATCCAGATCCAAGACGGTTGTACTACCACTCTACTCAGCCCTCATCAGACCCATCATTGAGTGCAGTGCTCCCTTCAGCATATATCTGACTAGGCATATGCAACAGTTGAAATGCCTATAGAGGTTCCTCACCAAGACGATCCAGGGTGTTAACACTCCGTCCTATACAGATCACCTTAAAGTCCTGTCTATTTACTCATTTTCCTACAGCTTGTTAAGAGGTGATCTGTGCTTGGTATATAACGTATCCTTAGATCCAACCCCGATGGAGCTTTTGCACATTCACAAAGCAAGCAGCACCAGAAACACTATATCCAGGATTTAAACTTTTCTTGTGACATGAATAGAACATGCTGGTGAAACTCAAAGAATTTTCATGCTCTAGAATAGTATCCCCATCCATGTGAAGCATGGTCCATCCCAAATTCTATTCAAATGTAACCTTGACCATTGGATGTGAAATCATAAATTCATCCCTGGCCTGGCCCCCATATTTCTTATAGACAGAGGCTGACAGTAAAGATTCCCTGACTAATACTGGATGAGTAATCATAAATTCATTCCCAGGTTGCATCCCATGTGTCTTATAGATAGAGGCCAAAAATAAACATTGCCTAACTACATACCCGTTACATAACTTTATCAGCAACCTGCTAAGATACCCCTCCTAACAAGTTCCCCTTACAGTTAAAATGCACGTTACAAGGAAATGTAATTGGGCTGCATTGCTAGGATTAAAACGGCCCTGGTGGTCATTAGCTTATATTTCCCTATGAACCTAACAGCAAGATCTTCAACCTGCATAAACAACAGGGAATGGTTGTCAGCTCCAATATTAGCTGTAGCCAAAACACATAATCTTTTCTTAATAAAAGGTGAACTTCCCCCACAGTTCAACACTTGTTAATTATCCTAGTAACAAAAAGTGTATCCCCATCATCTCTAATAATAATGACCTGTTTGTGTTCTCTACCTTATTATGAGAATAGTAAAACAAATGTTTATAATCAGCTCTTTGGTCATGTTTATAAATATGATGCTTGCTGTCTCAACTGAACTGCAGGGCTTTATGAAAATGTATAGAAGGGCAACACATGCTTGTTTTTGTTTTCTGGAAATGCATGATTATATGATACTTTTATCCTGAACTCAAAATGCTAACTATCTCAGGAAGTTAACTACTTGAAATATTATTGGGTTTTTTATAATCATGGCACCTGTGTTTTATTGATGACAGAGGACTAAATAGTGTCCTGTAAGGTACCATTTCTACTCTAAACATTAATCATCATATGCTTAACAGCCACAAAGACCTTAATATTAGAAAATTGTCATTAGTAAAACAAAATTGTGTTTAGTGCTGCTGCTTCTCACAGTCTATGTCACCATTTTAGATTGACATGACAAAAGTTTTCTTCTTTCTTTCTTTCTGCATCTCTCTCTCTTTCTCATTTCCTCTTTCTTTCAGTTGGCTAAACCACAGTCTTTATTGCAAACTAACAGCATACAACACAAGTACATTCTAAACTGCTGTCTTACTCTTTTGGTAGTCCCAGACTTTTTCGTAGTAACACATCACTTTAGTATGGTCCAGAGATTACTGCAATTATTACAATTTCTTTAAACTAAAGCACTTACTCAGAAAGACTGTATGTTAAGACACACAAATTGTACATAATAACTTGAAGTTTTTCTTCCCTGGATTTAATTTGTGTCCCTGCACATCTCCTTTTTATTATGATTTTATTTTCCCATTAAATTTTAGAATAGTTGACTTGAGCTTTATCTTCTGTAGTAAATGTACTCATTTTGGGTGGCCATGATGGTGCAGCAGTTACCGTTGCTGCCTCACAGCAAAAGGTTCTCCAGTTTGATCCTCGGCTGGGGTGCCTTCTGTGCGGAGTCTGCATGTCCTCCCTGTGGTCGCGTGGGTTTCCTCCCACATCCAAAGACATGCTATAGGTGGATTGGACACTAAATTGGCCCTAGGTGTGAGTGTGTACTTTCTGTGGAAGGTTGGGTGCTGGGCTGACAACTCGACACCGTAAAACTCCACTGCCTATCATGAGTGGACAGGTGATCCGCTAACCGGGAAAAGCCGAAAGAAGAAGTAAATGTACTCATTTTCCAAGAACAGATTGTGCTCTTTGTGCTATTTAAGTATGATTTAGAACACAAAGCTTGTTCAAACTACATCCTTTTAGCCCGTAAGAGACACTATCCCAACCTTTGCCACACTCTGTCTCTTTATTCTTCTTCACAGTAACTACTATCCTCCCTTGCCATTAGACTAAGGTTATATTGTCCCTAGATTACTCAGGAAGTGACAAGGAGAGCTTGCTTACACTACAAAGGAAATTTGGTCTGCCTTGCTACTAGGGAAAGAAGTTTTAGCAAAATTGACACTGCTGACTGGAACAATATTTCCTCCAAGATTAAAAAAGAAACCTTTAAGTAGCAATAGCATTTAAGAACCAAGCTCAAAGGAAAAAGAATACTTTTCACTGTAAGCAATTTCCTGATGAAGGGTAAAAAAATAATAGCCTGACAATACAGCTAACCATAACAAATGCAACCTTACTGCACAGAGCTGAAAGTCCTTTACAGCACATTGTAAATTTGTGAATAACTTCACTGTTACTTGCTTTCACATTTAATAAGCATTATAATATTCTGGTTGAAAAAGGTCAATAGACCAGCTCCCTCACACCAACTTAACAGTTGTAAATAAATAAGTAAAAGTTATATTTACTAGAAATTTTTTGACTTCTGCTGAATGTGTGACAACACTCTCCATCATGCAAGTCATGCTGTCTGCCAATGTCATTATCAATCTGTGTCTTTCCTACGAATGGTTACTAAGCATGTGCCTAGGAGTCTTACCTGTGGTCCCTCTAATATTTATTAATGGAATGGATTATTAAAGGAAAACTCCACCTTAGAACTCAAAAAAACATATTTTTCATTGTATCTTCTTTTTTGAACAAGTTTAATGCCTCAAAATCACTCCAAGTGCTTCTTTTACAATTTTAATGTATTTCTCTCAAAATGGCAGATGATGGGGCCTGCCTTGGGTAACGTGAGCTTGTTTTCTTGCCTTCATTCCTTCTTCCCAGAATACATTTTTTAAGTCTTCTTTGTATGACTCTTGCTAGACATAAGGAAGTGGTGCTGTTTTCTTATGCCATTAAGATGGAATGGCAGGACTGTGAAGCACTGTCATTTAAACACACCTTCTGTACAGAGCTGCTTCTATGTTTACCTGACTGAGCCTCATTTATGTGTCTGTCAGAACTTGTTCTGTGCTATAAATAGCTGTTAGCTACATGCAGCAAAAGAAAATATATAAATAACAGGTTTTTGTAAGAGGAATCTTTTGTAGTCTTAAAAGACTTGACAATCCCTCACCCACACTCTCATGCTGAGGTGTGAAAACTTCCACTGCAGTAAATGATCCTTGCTGTGCATTTACAACTGACAAGTAGTAGGACTCTAAACTTAGTCTGTCTGCTACTTCCCAATGCCTTTAGTGGGAAGTTTTTCTCTCTCATGAATGATGCAAACTTAAATGTGCTTTACTAATTCCTCAATTATTTCTGTCATGTTCACACTCCTTTTTTTCTATTTCATATTTATTTGTTAACCAGGAAAGTGAACTGGTCCCGGGACCCTTTTCAGCCACAAATTAGCTTACACTGGCAAAGATAATAACAAATATTAAATGCACTTAGCAATACAAAGAAAAAAAGTACTGACATAAAGACATTGTCCAAGATTGTGCAACACATAGCCAATATGCGACAGTGACCAAGTAAATCATTGAGCAACATTTACTATAATGAATTAATTAATTATGGTTAACTATACTATGTTGTTTATTATAAACAATTTATTGTATGCACACATATTGCACACACACACACACACATATATATATATATATATATATATATATATATATAGTATGTGTGTGTATATGTGTTTCTGTATATATGTGTTTCTGTATATGTGTATATGTTTAAAGTACATATGCATAAAAGTGTATGAGTGTGTGTGTGTGTATGTATTTAAACACAGTTAAGTACATCTGATTTTCTTTTCTTAGTGTTTTTAATGCAAGGGCACATAGTAAATGTATGTTAAAGTAACACTCTAACAATGTAAGAACTAACTGAAAGTCAGTGGGAATCTCTTACAATGGAACTGCATGTACCAGGTATGCATCCCTCTCTGGAAGGATGTCACAGGAAAGCATAAAAGACCTTTTCATGAACAGTATCAGTGCACCTATTGATAGGGTTGCCACCTGACTTTCTTTCTGCAGTTCTGGCCTGTGTGTGTGTTTTGCGAGGGGGGGGGGGGGCTTGAAAATGGTAAATGCACTGATACCTTGCAAGAAAAAATATTTTCTGACTTTTTTCTAAATGTCACAGAAATCTTTCATACTATATTTAAGTTAGCTTAACATATAAACTAGTTAAACTAGTATAAATAACTTTTAAAGCTTAACATTTCAATACTGTGTTGCTGCTTGTGTAAATTTGTCAGAAGAGTTGACAATTGCCTTTAAACCCGACTGATTCATTTCCTTTCTTTTGCTATAAAAGGGGAGTGTTAGGTTCTCCTCCCCTCTGCAATAAATACAGTGATAAACAGTTCAAAGCTTTCTGTATTTTTGTATATCAGCTGCTGTGTTCCTCATATTAGCAGGATTAATTGCCCATCTAAGATTGACAGCAGTACCTGATAGGGTAAACTACTTTAACTGTGTCTATGATGTGTCATGCAGGTGGAGACAAATTTCTCAAAGTATGTGAGAAGTTGAGTTTAAAAAAAAGAGTAAGTGGGCTTTCCCCTTCATTTGACTCCAAAGCAAGGAAGTAAAAGTTTTAAAAAGTACAAGCAGGTTTCTGGTACCTACAAAATGATGGAACCATATTGTAGGGAGAAAAGAAACCTAATGATCGAGTTAAACTGTATGAGAGGATGGAGTTTTCCTTTAAGCTTGGGTCTGTCTTTCTCATGAAAAATTATAATTTGCACTTTGGTGCATAACTTGTGGCTGAAAAAAGTCAGTAGACCAGCTCAGTAACCCAGTTAACATTAAAGCAAACAAACAAATGAACAGGTAAATAAACAACTAATATCTTAAAAAGGCTATGCTAGTGAACTTGATACCTGGTTAAAAGAATAGTAATAAGTTAAAGGGGCCATGCTCCATGTTCCTTCAATTTTTTTCTTCTTGGCATATCATTTTGTTCTCCACATGTATATTTCATTTGATGTTATGTTACAGAGTTACACAGCCAGTTTGCATGATTTGCATCAGGCTCTATTACACATCATTTCTTATCCTTGTCTGATACTATTTGATATGTTGTTGCGCTGTACTCTGTTAGTAATCTAGGGTATGTGCTTTATTGCTGATTTACTTTATTTGAAATACTGTTCTTGCCAGTGCTTAGAAGAGATCGTTGAACCAGTACAGCCACCTCTTTAGAAAACAATTAAATAAGTAAAAAACAAACTGCATTCACTTCTGTGTCCTTACACAGTGATTGTAAACATGAAGGGGAAATGCATTAACAGAGGTGCGACTCTGATACTGAGATACATATCTGCTAGTGTAATACAGTTGTAGCATTCATCCTGTATTGTAGGATGCCTCGCACCATATATTATGTAGTGGCCCTGCTAGGAAGCAGTTTATGTATGTATGGGTGAATCACTCAGTCAGCCTATCTGTTAATTCATGTGTATGTATGTATGTATGTATGCATTTATTGTTATTTGTTAATCAGAGTACATATGAATGTTTTTGAATTTGTTAATCAGAGTATATCACTGATCAGAACTGACCAGTTTCAATTTCACCATGTGAACATACAGAGAAAATTAGTATGACATAATGTGTATATAAAAAAAATTCTTATTTTAAAGACATAGTTTTGTAGAGATCTTTGATGTTTTTGCATGGGACATCCGAAGTAGCATTTATCCTTAGTGAAATGTCACGGATTCATAATTTCATAGGTACTTACTAGGCTATTGCTCTATGAGGATCTTAAGAAGCTTAGCCTTACACTTCATTGGTAGTTTTTAGCTGTTATATTTTGCATATAAATAACCCAACGGTGGACAAAATAAGGATATGTCCAGACATTTACTTGTTGCCCCTGTCCTTGAAGGGCATGGGTGCTTATCCAGAGGTGAAGTTGCAATTTCACATCTATTTATCCAAATTACATTTGACTAGAGTTAGAAAAATACTTTGCTTTATAAGGTGCGGAAGATGATTCTATGTAAGAGGTGTTTTCTGTGATACATACCTTGTCCTGTATGATACTGAAAAAATGTCCAATGCTTTGAGATCTGCATAGTCTTTGTGATTTAGCTCCTTAATTTTTTTATTCCACAACAATGAGCTCTTTTGTCCAATTTACATGGACTTCTTCAGCAACTTTCTGATGAAGCCCATGTAATTCAGACTAAAGCATTCATTGTTGGGGAATAAATTAATCTTGGTTTCACTTCTGCCTCCTTCTTTTGGATTCTTGGTTGGATTACTTTATTTTTTGTTGCTTGATTTTTTTTTTTTTTAGTGAGAAGGTATTGGGGTCACTCTAACTGCAACATGTTTTTGAACTGGTATATAACAAATGCAGCATTAAATTTCGTGACTGGCATTATGAGAGACCAGTGCAATGAAATTATTACATCCCTGGATCTGGATATCATATCCTTAGATGTACGCTGTGCGATGAAAAAGGAGTTACTGTTGTGGATACAGTGCAATCGATGGATAGTTCGTTGTAAGCATAGGTTCCTAATTTGCTAACTATAGGATCAATGTTTTCAATGTAATAGTTACAAGAAGAGTCATGCTGGCCAAAGGATACAGTTATATATTTCTTGACATTTAGTTTTAGTGCATGGCTTTGACATTTTGTTTAGGAAAGACCCTCTTGGTGGATTTTGGTGTCCTCTGGTAAGTTCATAATGGCACCAAGATTACAATCATTTGCAGACTGCTTGGTCAGCCATAAACCCTTAACATTTGCTTTGAAAAAACTAGTGGCCCAAGGTACTAGTGACAAGTCTTTTGGAGGAGATAGAGCTGTCCAGTTTAATTTACTGTGTTCTATGTGTGAACCAATTTCCTATCCAATAAATTTTATTGGGGATTTACATTTAGCTGGGAGAGTTTTTCTATAGTACCTGAGTGCAAGATGGTGTCAAATGCTGTTGTGAAGTCTAGATAAGTGCATTAATTTGTCCTCATCCATTGTCAATGCAACCTTCTCAAAAGTCAACCAGATTAAGCAGCAAAATTTAACTTTGATGAATGTGAACTTCCTTAAGACTAGAGTTTGTAGGTTTTCTATAAGCTTATTTGTTAATTCCATAATAGTCCTTTCAATAGGCTTACAGACAATGCTTATGTATCAGTAATTAGCTGGGTTTATTGACACCCTATCTTTGTGCAAAGGGATGATTGTTGCCGTCCTCCATTCATCTGACATGAAGCTTTCTTGGAGGCTATTGTTGAATATCTTTTGTTGGGAGTCCAACAAGTCATGCTTCAGACTGACCAGTAGGCAGCCCATCTCCCTTAGAAGAAGTGTACTTGGCCTTGGAGCCAAGCACTTGCACCTGAGAGATTTAAAAGGGGGAGAGGTTGTAGATGCAAGTATGTGATCTGGGAATATAGAAGTGATAGGTGGAGAAGTTTGAGCTAAATTTGTCCACTAGTAGAAAAGCAGTGTACTCTCTGTTCAAGTATGTGATATTCATTACAATTAGCTTTGCTCAATTCTGTGCATTGTTTTTGAGGTTTCTAACATAGCTAAAGAAGGTTATGTGTTTATGCTTTATCTGTGTGACTGTTTTTACCTCATTTCTGACTTCAGTTGATTTGGTCAATGTATGAAGTTCTTTGTTAAGTCTAGCAAAACTGTTATTGGTACCTTAAGTGCGAAATTTATTTTTGCAAACAATAAGCTTTGTCTAAATCGAGACCTGCTAGAAAACAGACTGCTACAGAAGTAGAATTAACATGGATACTTATATTATCAGATAACCTCTAAGACCATGTTACCACATTTTATTTTTTTAAACAAGAAACATCTTTATTAAATTATCACTTATGTTACAGGCAAGCATACATTTATATATACAAAAACATACCATATAGACATATTTTCAGTTGCAAACATTATACATCATATATAATCTTCTATAACGTCATTGTCAATCAAATTTTATATAGCTCATTCATTTCTTGTCTTCCCTTAAACTACATTCCTTCTTCTCCAAAATGTTATTCTGCATATATTCTTCTCACGATTTTCAATTTTTCTATGTAATTTGCTCCTGCTCTTTTCTAAAGATCCCATTTCCTCTTCTTTTATCTCTATTACTTTACTCACTACTTGTATGTCTGGTTTAGACTTTGATCTCTCTTTTCTAGTAATTGCTTTTTTGGCAGTCACCAGAATTAATATGTCTGGCAGAGTAGTCTGCAGAGAAGTTTTAAAGTCTGCCAACTCATTGCACTCCCAAAAAATATGTTCCCAATTACTTTTTTTTCCACGTCTCACCTCCAACATTTGCAATCTACCTGTAGAAAAATACTTTGGAGTTTGCTTGGGGTATAAAAATGCAAACACTTTCAAGCAAAAATCTTAACGCTTCTAGAATTTGATGCGTATTTGGGAGCCATACATTTAAACCCTTCCTTTGTTTCTTTGTGAATTCCTTATCAAACTTCTTTTCCCAATCCCTTCTAACCTCTTTGGATTAATTTCTATAGTTCCCATGCAATATTTTATATGCTCTACTAATTATCCCTTTTTAACTGCAGTTTCTGTTCTAGAGTCTACTAAAAACTTTGCCAGTGCTGGTCTTTCACTTAAGATCCCCCTGTTCCTCTTTATTTGCCTGTAGTCTGATTTCAGTCCTTGATAGGGAAGGCAGCCTCTAGCCTGCAGTCCAAATGTATTCTTCACTTCTTCTCATTTTATTACCTTTCCTCTGTAATTATTTGTTCCCAGTACCAGGTTTGTTTGCTAGTTTTTCTCCATTAAATTCCAACCCCTCTTGTCTATTCTCTATATCCCAATTGCAGTCATCCCTATCAGCAGAATCTCCTTTCTCCATTCCTGTGTTGACCTAGTAAATTTTCTAGAACTTTATATAATATTCTGTATGAGTATTGTTATTATCCTTAAAGTCTGCATCCAAAATCCCAGTCTCTTCTTATTTCCTGAAATCACTCCTCCCCATTTCATTGTCATCTCTTTCCACTTGGAATTCTAGCTTTCTGCTTTTACTCTGTATAGGAGACTTAACTGCATAGCTCTGAAATATCCCTTCCAATCAGGTAATCCCAACCCACCACAGCCTGTTGGAAGGATCAGATTATCCCACTTGACTGTTGCCTTCTTCCTCTCCCAAATACAATCCTTCAACTCTTTATTAATTGCTATCTATAACTTCTCCTCTGTTTGATAAAAAAAATGCCTGACCTGTGTATAAAACTAAAGGGACTAAAAACATTTTCCCTGTTTGTATCTTGGTGTCCATATCCATAAAACACAGTTTCCAACTTCTCAGTTTTTGTATTATCTTTTGTTCATTCTCTTCCCACATATTGTAAGCTGCCAAAACAGAATCCTTTTGAATTCATAGTCCTAAGTTCTTAATTTTGTCATGTCCCGTGAATATGGGCTTTAATGAACCATTTCATGTGTTGGTGCATAGTTTACAGCTATTGCCTTTGTTTTTTCTTCATTAATTTTGTATCCCAAAAAGTTTTGAACTGTCACACGATGTTCCACAGCACTGAAATGTCTTTTTCTGGTTTTATTAGGTACAAAATAATATCATCTGCAAATAAAGCCAACTGTTCTTCTCTGCCATACCAGTTATTTCCTTAAATTTCAAGTTGCTTATTTACTTTGCTAATGGTTCTAAATATAATGTAAATACCAAAGGGGAAAGAGGGCACCCCTTCCTGGTTCCTCTTTTCAAACAAAACATATCAGAGAGGAACCCACCACTTTAATTTTTGTCTCATATCCCTCATATTGCTTCCTAATTTACCTTACTGTTGTGTCAGGGAATGCAAATGCTTCCACTACCCTACTCCTAAAATCCTTGCTTACTCTGTTGAATGCTTTCTCTGCATAAAGACCCACCGACAACAGAGGTATTTTATTACATTCTGCTTTCCTCTGGATCACCATTGTTCTATTAATGTTGCCAGATGTTTGCCTCCCCTCGAAAACCACATTGATCAATATCTGTCAATGTTGGCATCACATTTGCCATTATTTTACCCATTGTAGTCATAAACACTTTCTAATCATGGTTTTGAACCAATTTTGTCCTATATGAAGCTGGATCTGATAGGTCTTTACCATTTTTAATTATGACAACTACTACTGCTTTCTTCCAGGATATTTATACATCTCCTTCTTTTAAAATACTATTTAACACCTTCCAGATCTTTATCACTTTCTTCCCTCCTAGCTTCCAACAGGAGTTCTATCTAGTCCTGGAGACTTTCCATACATTGGTCATGCATCACAATTTTTATCTCATCTCCTCCTATCCTGTTAAAAACTGAGCATAATCTACCTCTAACCTTGGCATATTTAATTTTTCCTTAAACATTCATACCTCCCCATGTATAAGCATTCAATGCTTTTATTGTTTTGCTATTTAGAAACTTAGAATTTACTTAGCAGCTAAATAATAATCATGTTTAAAATAACTGTTTTACTACATTAGGTAGCTTAGTGCTAACATCTCTACCCCACAGCTCCAGTATCTAGGGCTCAATCCTTATTTTGGTTCAATGTCATTTTGGAGTTTGTGGTCTGCCTATGTACTGATGAACATAAATTCAACTAGAAAAAAAACAAAAAAGAGCAACCGCCATGAACTGTGCCACGGGTGGCCAAGAAATTAGTTTTTCAGAGGGAAAATACAAAGTTCCGGGACTTTGTTATTTTCAGTTTTCAGCAATGTAGTCTTGATCATTTGAAAGTTGACGAAATGGTAAGTTGATTATATAAAGCAGGTCCATATATATATATATATATATATATATATATATATATATATATATATATATATATATATATGTGTGTGTGTGTGTGTATGCTGCAATACTACCTTCTCCACTACTTTTCCACAAGATTAAAGTAGACTTAAAGGTCTAAACCCCAAACCAATCACCCCTGACACTAAAGTTCACATCGAAGCACAATTCAACTCCCACTTTGTGAGCTCAATTCTATCCTTAGTATCACAGGACAGTTCCTTCCTCACTATCCCCCCCAACACAAATAACACTAATACAAGCTTTACCCTAAAAACAGTTTCCACCACTTCAATCAAAATTCCACCACTTCAATCAAAAGCATGCTCTCCAAACTAAAAATCTCATCGACAGCAGCCGACCTACTCCCCAGCTATTTCTTGAAACTCACAGCAGATGTTATTGCTATCCCAGTCTCCACTCTCATAAACAGATCAATTGTTGAAAACTATGTGCCCAAACTCTGGAAAATATCCTATGTTACACCCATACATAAAGGCGGGACCTCCACTGAACTTAATAACTATAGACAGATTGCTTTACTCTCCCCCCTGGCCAAAATCCTAGAAAAATGCATCCATACCCAGATGCTAAACTATCTCCTAGACAGCAACATCCTGTCACCTACTCAGCATGTTTTCAGACCTGCCCTTAGTACCACTACAGCCCTCCTCTGCTCACAGACACAGTAAACCATCTCAAAAATGAAGGCCTACAAGTGTCAACTCTTTTTTTGGATATGTCCAAAGCATTTGACACAGTCTCACACCAAATCCTACTAAACAAACTAAACCAATATCACCTATCAAATTCCACTCTTACCTGGTTCCAAAGCTACTTAACTGACAGGTACCAAGTTGTGAAATGGGAAAATTCTCTCTCTCCTCAGCTGCCCATAAATATTGGAGTCCCACAGGGTTCTATCTTAGCACCACTACTATTCACAGTCTTCACAAATGTATGCAGATGACACTACCTTAATCTGTGCCACACAAAACATTCCCACCCTCCTGCAAACAACTCAACTAGCATTCTCTGATGTTGAAAACTACCTTACCAAAGCCCAACTTATTCTCAATCCAAAGAATACTCAGCTTATGATTATAACCAGTTCTAACAAAAACACTAACAGTCAATTCACTATCTACTCCACAAGTGCTACTCCAATCGCTCCAGTGGCACAGGCTAAGCTATTGGGAATAACCATAGACTCCCACCTAAAATTTGATAGTCATCTCAACTTAACTATTAAAAAAGTGAATGCCAAACTGGGATCACTCTACCGTATCAAACCATTTCTTACCAACAACACAAGGTCAGCAATTGCTCGCTCCCAACTTCTATCCACCCTACTCTATGCATTTCCCTTTCTGACTAATCTCAACAAAACTGAACTAAGCAAAATAGAAGCTTGCTATAACAGAATTGCCCACTTTGCTGCAAATTGCTCATATAGAACTCATCACAGTACTGCTTTGAGACAGCTCCACTGGCTTGAACTGCCCAACCTCCTAAACTACAATCAGCTCTGCCTCTGTCATTCTGTTATCTCCCCAATAAGTGTCTTGCCCTCAAAAACCTAGTACAACATCACTCAGCCAAAAGGCCTCTTAGATCATCAAGGAAACTACTACTAGAAGTCACCAACAGCTACAATAGCTTTGGAGATGCGCTATATAGTAGTTCAGTGGCTAAAAAATGGAATTCTGTCCCTACTAGCATTCAAAACACATCATCCAAAGCCTCCTTTAAAGACCTCATCAGGCAACATCTCAAGCAAAGTTGGCAGTGCTATGATTGCTCCCCAGGCTAGTGAAAGTGGATAATGTATACATACTAAATCTAGAATACTTGATAATAGTTTTCAATCTTACTCACAAATACTGGCTAATCTACAATGTATGTACTGTACCTGTGTACTATGTATGTATTCTACCTATGTTCCGAATTTCAGCTATACACCACAAATCTATTAATTCTTTATTTTTAAGCTAATTTTTTTGTTTGTTCTCTCCACTGTAACTGTTTATGTGCCACATACCACTGTAAAAACATGTCTCTTGTAATTTGTGTGTATACTGATCATGTCTAAATAACAAAATGTGTCTGTAATTTTTCTTTGTAGAGCTTTTCTCCCCGGGCCTCTGCTGAAAAAGGGTCTTTTCAGCTTAGTCAGACACCCCCGGTTAACAAATGTAAAATAAAAATAAATAAATAAATATGACCCTGTTTTTGTCCTACTCCCCTTTCCCTTAATGACAGGTTTGATAAGTGCATGTCTCCAATCTCCCCAAATTTATATGAGCTAGTAAATAGTAGATATAATGGTGTTGTAAGTTATTGCTGAAGTCTTATCAGATCATTATTACTAATTTTGTCTTCTCCCTGTACTTTTTTTGGATCCAGTTTGTGCAGTTCTTTTTCAATATAATCTAATTTGATTCCAATGTCTGAGGTTACTTGGATGGTACTAGGATGACTTATCACCATGTTTGTGGAGCCAAACTGTTTTGCATAAGATTTTGTAAATACATCTGTAATGCATTGTGTCTGAGAACAGATTTTTGAATCTACACACAGTTTACCAATTTGTATGCCTTTACTCTTTCCACATCTTCTATATCTATAAAAAAGGTTTCATATTATGCTTGCTATCTTTATATAAACTTTCTTCATATTTGTCTTGATCTGGTCTCACACTATGCTTAATTTGTTTGCCCAGCTTGTTTATTTCAGTTTTCAAAGTTATAATTTGACCTGTTTTCCATTTCTTGTTTTTATGGAAATATATCCCTCTGACGTTGTATGCCTAGATCCTGATGTTAAACATTTTTTTTGATTTTTTGCACTCAGTTTCTCTTTCAAAACCTTCCACAGTCCATCTGCAGTTTTTTCCACTGAACACATCACTCCACTTAGTTTTACAAAGTGACGGTTTTGCTTCCATATAATCTGTAATTAATTTTCTGTGCATTGGTTTATATTTCAGTTCAGCAGAATTATTAAGCAACAAATTAACTTTTATAACCCCATGATCACTGCACATCAACTGTGGCAAAACTTGACTTGAAGAGATAGTAACACAAACAATGTCTAGTATGTTCCGTTCCCTGGTATTTTTTTTACATTCTGAAGCATTTGTTCCTATACATGCTTTGTGAATAATTTCCTTAATAGTGGTGTTGAATCAATATTATTCTAGTCTATTTCTGGTAAATGTAAGTCCCCAGCTAATGTTATTCTTCCCTCCTGTGTTTCATGCAAGAAATTTATGAATTCTGCCAGGTCATCATCACTTGACTTTTCTGGTCTGTGCACTCCAACAATTTTTATATGTTCCAGGGTTATCTTTATTGTCACAGTTACACAGTCTATATAGTATGGGTATTATCATTGAACATGTAATAATCACAGGTCTCATAACTATCTTTAATCTCTATCATAACACCTCCACCTGATTTTTGTTGGAATGTCTGTTACAGTAAAAACATTTATACCCTGACAGAACTGGTTTCCAGTCATTGTTCTTTAACCATGTCTCACAAACAATAACAACATCAATCTTGTGGAAACATAGCAAATTTTCAAATAAAAAAACTTTATTATCAATGCTCCTAATATGTACAACTATCAGAGATGTATCAAATGTTGTTATCTGTGAATTGTTAAACTTTAGACCTGGCAAAAATCCTGCTTAGTGTTTGTGAAATATTGCAAAACATCTGCTGCAGAAATTCTCTTTCCTGATCGTGACAAATGCACAACATCCTGTTTGAACAAGGGTGCCCAAAATTAGACTTGGAAGCACTACACATTTCTAGTTTTTAAAACAGGACAGTTTTTCCATGTAGGTATTTACCCCAAAAATATTTTTATTCACGGTGACCTGACTATCCTTTCTATATGTGATTTGTAAAAAATATTCCCCAACACCTGTACAAGCTGTGCTGTCTAAGAGGACTGTACAGTCAGAGAGTCATTGTGGATGAGATCATTTGTACCGACTTGAAAAAAAAAACATATCCATACTTCCTTACATTAAGGCATTCCAATGCTTGTCTCGCATCTATTTTTGCTCTGGGCAAGCATAACATTTGCTCTGGGCAAGCATAACACTATTCAATGTTCATTATCTTCTCTGCATATGTAAGCATCAGTTCTTCTAATAATCGAATCTCTAATTACAAGAATATCTTTTCTGACCAGATCTGAAAAGTCTTCAACGTCTAATATGGTAATATCTGCTCTGTCAATTGTTAGAAAGGAATGATCTTCATCACCATTAGTCTTGTTAATCCCACTGCTTTCATTGCATATTAAATTTGCAAGCATACAGTTCTCATCCAGCTGGCTATGTAAATCCACAGCTTGAGCCATGTAGTCAGCATCTGTCTTTCCTTCTTTTTTCTTACAGTAATGTTCTTCAATCCTTCCACTTCAGCTTTTAATTTCTTCCTTTTTACCTGTTTCTTGCCTCTTTTTTCTACCTTCTGTTTTGGAAAAATTATGTCATTTTCTGTAGACTGAAGGTTTTCTGATAGAAAAATGTTATCCTTCCCTGCTATCTGTGTGTTACACAACAAAGCAGTGTCCTTTTTAGTACGTATTCTCTTTATTTTACAGTTTCTTTTTTTTTTCCTTATTTGTTGTGAACTTCCTTCCTTTCTTTCTTTCTTTCTTTTTCTGTTTCCTTCTAAACACACTGAATGCTCAGATTGCTGAATACTTGCATCAAGAACTCCAAACTTGTCAGAGCTAATGTCTTGTTTCATAGGGGTTGAGTGATCTTTGCAGACAATGGACACATCATTTCCTAAATGTGTTCTATTTGCCCTTTGCCTGACATTTATTTCACCAGTCCAGTCATTAATATATGTAATAACAGTTGTCAAAGCTATGCCAATTGCACAAGTGCAATCAACATCAGTAAGTCTAGAGTTACTTCTAATAATGGTAAGAAAATCATCCAACTTTTGACACGGGGAACACAGATCACTAGTGTTTTCAGGTAGTACCTTTAAATATGCACAGCATTTATTGCACTGTATAAGATATTTGTGCATTAGCAAATCATTAATTGCATACTCACATAAGGAATCCATATTCAGCTTCAATCAAATAAAAAATTATAAAAGAAAATTATTAGTAAGAAACTGAGATCCCTCAGAAAATCCTCCAAAGCTGGTTATGAAAATAAAATTGCCAAAGATTCCAAAGACAACCACAAGGCATTCTATAACTATGTCAAGAATCTAAATGGCAATACTCAGATCTGCAATGAGCTAAAACAGAATGGCATTAAATATACTGATTCCAAGGATACTGCCAATATCCTGGCAGATCAATTCAGTGCCAGCTTCACCCCCCTCTTACCCCCTAAACGGCCCATCTCAATAGCAGAAGATTGCCAAATTCCAGTAATAACTGCCACACAGGTAAAAAATGCACTCTCCAAAGCTAAGAATACAGCATCCATGGGACCAGATGACATCCCGGGCTGTGTACTACATGAACTACAATATGAACTGGCACCTCACCTAAGTGTCATGTTTATTTGTAGCATCACCTCAGGTTTCGTGCCCACTGAGTGGCGCAGAGCTACAGTTATCCCACTCCACAAGGGGGGGATCCACCTTGGATCCCAGAAACTACCGTCCCATCAGTCTGACGAGCCTTATCTGCAAGGCCATGGAGCGTATTATCATGGAACTTATAAACAAAGACATTGGCAACCTTCAAACACTGGACCCCACCCAGTTTGGGTTCGTGAAGGGCCGATCTTGTTGCCTGAACCTGATTAACTTCTTCAAAACCATCTCCAGAGCCATGGACAAGGATAACGTGGTCCACACAGCCTACCTAGACCTTGCCAAGGCCTTTGACACCATCCCCACTCTGGAATCATAGGTAAACTTACTAAGCTGGGCATTAATCCCTACGTCACCCATTGGGTTGCCAACTGGCTTACTGACAGAACCCACACTGTAAAAATAGCTGACTCTAAATCCAGCTCCAGACAAGTGACAAGTGGAGTACCTCAGGATTCAGTCCTGGGACCGCTCTTGTTTGGCATCTACTTCTCTGAAGTACAGGCCAACATGAAGGGACTCTAGCTAACAAAGTTTGCAGATGACTGCAAACTGGGAGCCATTATTGAATCCCCAAATGATGTGGATACTCTACAAAAGGGCCTTACAGAAACAGATGCTTGATGCCAGAGCCATGGGCTCAAGCTCAATGCCAAGAAATGTATAGTTATCCCCTTTAGGAAAAAAACATGTACCCATGAATTACCACATAGGTGGCAGTACACTAAACACCGAAAGTGTGATAAGAGACTTAGGGACACAGGTGGACAGTGGTCTCACCTTCGATAACCACATCGCCACAACAGTCAGGAAATCCTTCTGTGTGGCACACCTCATCACGAAGGGCTTTTCATCCAGAAAAAAGGAGGTCATTGTCCCACTGTACTCATCCCTCATTAGACCCATTATAGAATACAATGCCCCATTTGGTATGTACCTCTCAAAACATCTGCAACAACTGGAAAGGCCGCAGAAATACCTCACTAAAAGAATCACAGGCTTAAAGCAGATGCCCTACGCTGACCGCCTTAAAAAACTCCAGATATACTCTGTTGCATATCGTCTACTCAGAGGTGATCTCTGCTTAACATACAAGGCCATGTCAAACCCAGAGCTGTTGGACATGCTACACTTAAAGAAATCCCAATACCTCAGAGCCACACACTCCAGGGATCTAAACCTTGTCATCACAATAAACAAAACATGCTGGAGGGATAGGTTCCTGACCGAGAGACTCCCCAGACTCTGGAATAGACTGCCCATACATGTCAAGCAGAGTGCCTCTTTGGCCCTCTTCAAAAGGAACCTTGACGACTGGATGGGAGAAAGGAAATTCACCCCGGGGATTACGTCAGTCGCTCTGCTAGACAAGGGTCCAGGGAAGTAAATAGTGTGGGAAGAAACAGCCAGGGAATTGTTATGGCTAGGCTTGAATAGGCCCTAGGGCCTCTAGCCTAGTACCAATCTATGAACCTATGAAAAGAATAATCAAAATCGGTAACCACATAACTCAAACAGAACTTAAATCAGCTTCTACTGTAAAAATCACACAGGCAATATACAACTAAGTACTAAAGTAAGTACAGTAAAGTTGTTGCTCTGACTGTAGAAGTCCTGAAAGACAAGACAAAAGCTGTAATTCCCTTACATTTAGCACTAATGCTTGAAGTGGCTTCTGCTCACTATCGCTCACAGTCACACTTTTTAACAATAAAGGTCAACAAATCACAAACTAAGATAGGATTGTTTAGATAAGCTCTGGATTGTCCTTTCTGCAGTCTGTGTGAATTTATAGCTGACTTAGACCCCTTGGGTTGACTAGATCATGCCTGTCTAAAACCTATCCCTTTCTGACAACCAACAGTGAAAATTAAAGGTAAAACAACAAATACAAAGCAAAGTAAATCTTCTTGTCTATAAGCTATCTTATTGTCACCAGGTAGATTTTTTTCAAGATTTAAAGCATCTGATGCTTTTTTAACTTGGGAGAAGGAGCAGCCAAAGTGTGTCATTTCCTATGTATGGAAGTGGTATAGAGTTCCCAATTTATAACAGTACTGGGAGGCCACTCAGCTGAAAGTATTTGCATGTTTTAGGCAATGCCCATAATATCCATGTGAAAAGAGTTGGCAGCTGGTACTATGGCCTATCTCAGAGAAAATCTGAGAATGGCTATATAGCAAAGGAAAGTAGCTGATCTCCACAAATTTTCTCAGGGCAGTCACTGAAGCACATAACTGGTTATTAAATGGACCAGAGTGAGAAAGAAAGAAAGAGAAACAGACATACAGAGGTCTACTGTCCCCTATAAATGTTTGGTTTCAAGACCATAATAAGTTTGCTCATACAGTGTGCTGGTTGAACAAGTATGCTGATTCTGAAAGTTAAGACTTGTTAATTAACGCCAAATTATTTATCACTCTGGGCAAGTTGTCAGCAGAGATTCCATCTTGCAAATGAACAGCATTCAATATACAATGGCTTATAGAGGAAATTTGCATGTTTTAACAGTGAAAGCAGATTTCTACAAAGTCATTGATTGGAGGCAAACATACTAAGCAAGTTATACAATTACTAAATGAAATGAATATTCCTGTTAGGTAAACCACCAATTCAGTAAGATAACTCAAAGAAACAAGGATGTGTAGCTGGTATTGAATGGTACAATACCGGCTACTAAAAAGAAGAAACCACTGAAGCAAGCAAATACAAAAAGAAATTTAGCAAATCCAAAACTAAAAGCACAGCTACAAAAAAATTAGCAACAGGAGCAACTTGGGCCTACCTAGGAATATAAATACTGTCAGCACAATAAAACAACAAGTATAGGTGAAGTAAATAGTGAATACAATGGAACAATTTAAGCTCTATCAAAATGTAAGTTAATAATGTAAACAATGGGACACATTTAGGATAGTCCATGAGAAAAAAAAAAAAAACAGAGCAGTAGGAAAACATGCACTGGAACAAAGTAAGTATGGTAAATTTTAAGTCAGTACTAATTTAAGTGTTGTAGGTACATTCATAGCTCAAGGACAGTGAGCAATTAAAACTTTTACAGCTTGGAGAGAGACATAAACAACAGCAACAGTAGTGTTGTGTTTTTAAGACAGTTCACTTACCTTCTTATGGTAAGATATGGAAAATAATGTCAAGTCTTAAGTGTAGCTAGTGGATTCATCTGTGGAAAGTAGCTGTGGTATAATACTTAATCAGCCTTATTGTGTGTAACAAAGCTTTGTCCACTTCTGCTGTTCTTACCCCAGACTGATGTAACAACACATTTTATTTTCTCTCCGTCTTTCTCTCAGTCAGCTAAACCCCACCCTGTGTAGTACATTAACTGCATACAGCATCCGTACATTCTAACCCTGTATCTTATCTTAGTAGTGCCTGCCTTTATCAACATTGTGAACTGGATATTGTCGTTAATTCATACCTTTTGTTAGCCAAAAGATTTGTCTCACAAAGGTTGTTGTTTAGTCAGACTAACAATTTACAAATTATAACTTTTTGTTTCCTTTTCTGGATTTAACTAATCTCTACACCTCTCTTGTTTTATCATTCATTGTCTAATTAAATGTCAGAGAAGTCAGTCTGAGCTTTATCTTCTCTACTAAATGAACACTATTTTTTTTTCATAGTAGCATTTTTCAGTTTTTTTCTTTTTTTTTAAGCCAATTGGAAATAAATGATGTACTTCCCTTTACAAGTGGATACTTAAGCACTTTATCTAACATCAATATCTTATTATACAATGCCTCCTCTAAAACGTGCACGCTGATTGGCCAGCCCAACCAGCTTGCCCGTTGTAAATCCCTCAATATACTAACGGAAAAAGGTCCGGTCACCCGGACTTTTTCCATTAGTATAAAACACTGTCTCGCTATGTTAAAAGAGTTTAACATAGCGACACAGGTTTAAAAAAAGCAACGCAGATCTCCGTTGCTTTTTTTAAAGCTGTCTTGCTATGTTAAACTCCTTTAACATAGCGACACAGTGTAAAAACGGAGATCTTGCGATCTCCGTTGCTTTTTTTTTTAACCTGTCTCGCTATGTTAAATGAGTTTAACATAGCGAGACAGCTTTAAAATAAGCAACGGAGATCTCTGTTGCTTATTATAAAGCTGTCTCGCTATGTTAAACCCATTTAACATAGCGAGACAGTAAAAAGCAACGGAGATCTTGCGTTCTCCGTTGCCTTTGCCCACAGCTCTGATGTACTGCGTAGGCATGCGCAGTACATCAGAACTGCCGCGGAACACCAGACAGCTGCGGAAGGGCAGCAAAGAGGCATTATACAATGCCATTATTTAAGAAAAGTAATTATTGCTTTTCTTAAATAATGTCATTGTATAATAGCAATAACCCACTTCTGGGTGTGGGTAATGCTGGATTTACCCACGGTTGTCTTTGTTTGGTCCCTCGGGCTTCGCCCTCGGGACCAAACCAGGTGTGGGTTATTGCTATAATAACTTCTGAAAAAAGGGCTCATGCCAGTTTGAAAGATCAAATAAATGCAAAACCTCTGTTTGTTCAATAAAAGGTATTACACCATGTCAGAGCTCAATTATCTTTGTGTTTTCTTTGACATTTTGGGACACCCTGATGAATGTTGTAATAACTACATTGGTGATGCCCAGTGAGCCCATATGATATCAGGTAATCAACGATTGTGTTCAACTGTAGGATGAGTGGCTTGGGTTAGATGTAGGTCCCTTTTAATGATCAGAGAGAGAGAGAGAGAAAAGGGGGGAGAAATGGAGTACTATGTACCAGTTTCGTAGTTCCATGTGATACTGAGGTTAGACAACTAACAGATTTTGTTAGAATGTACACAAAATGCATACATAGCACATTACTTGTGCTGGTACAGACAGTTCTAGAACAAAAGTTATTCTGTGGATCAGCGAAAAATAAACTATTGAGGCACTGTTTTCAAATACTGAGAGTAAAGTCCTCTTAATGTTTACTTTGGATGATCAGACCTGCCTCGGTTGTATCAATATGTTCACCTAAACTAATGATTTCTGGCTAATGCTTTGAAATGAGAAAATATACTCTATATCATGCTTTTTTTTCTGCACAATAGCATGGCTGTAGCCAGGCCCTCACTATGAAGGCATTTTCTAAAGCTTACTGACAGGGCAATATTCTGTCCTATTCAAGTCAAGGACACTACCCCAGGGATTCATATGAACCCCAGCACTTGCATTAAGGCCTGCAGTAAAAAGGCTTTGCTTATGTGATGCAGTGTTTTGTCATTCAGATACACATTAGCCACAATGAGGAAAGACTTCATTATTGGATAATTTGCATGTCAGTGAGTTGCTATTAAGTACTGCAAATGCAGGTCAGCACTTGCCTGTGGTAGTTAACTGTGATGGCAGTCGGATCATGGTAGCACAGACATCTCTCCTCATTCACTCATCCACACAGAATAAATATGTGCATTCAGAGAAACACACACAAACACCATACCCCATACCTGTTTCTGGTCAGAATGTCTCTGATGCCGCCTTTCTCCTGCCCTTGTAACTCATGGATGATTTCAGTAACTCAGTAGAGGCAGACATTAGAGTTTCACATTTCATATCCTTCAGTTAGTCCAAGGTAGCACAAAGAGCTGTCTATGTTTGTAGGATGCATATTTTCAATGCATCCCTGCTGTTGCACTGTCTTGCACTACGATGTTATCACATGACAAACTGTTTCAGTCACAGTGTAGTGCCATAGATATTCAAAATACATATATATTTAAAAACAGCCTTGCTGTTCTAACTTGTCAGTTAGTACAGCAGGTCACTTCCAGTGTTAATAGTGGCAAGGCTCCAGGGTTTGACTCTCTTTTAGTGCTTTAAGGCATGGTATATAATATTATTCCTGATGTCTTGTGGCTCCCTCCACCACCTTTTAATTATTTTTTTTTAATTAAGTGCCTTTAAGGCATACTATGTATAGTATCCCCAGTGTCTAGTCCAACCTCACCTGAACCCTGTTATGTTTAGTTGTTGTTAAGGCAAGAAAGAAGAGTTTTCCCTGGTGTGCAGTAGTTTCACTCAAGCTGTGTATTAACAGTTAGTTCTGGTGTCTATCTGTCCCCCTGATGCATGTATTAAAAGTTAGCCCTTGTGTCTAGTGGTCACCCTGAACCATTGTTTACCAGTTAGCCATGATATCATGCATTTCCCCTGGCCCATTGCTGCAGGCTTTAACCTAAGGATGTGATGAGGAAGTATGGCAGAAATCACAGCCCCTCCTATATACATATTTATTCCACAAATAAACATCCCTCTCCCCACCCAACTGCACTGACAGACACTGTTATACATTCACCCACCTACATGCACACACGCGCACACACATACGCACATACACACACGCACATGTGTACCCACACCCCTATCTAACCTAACCTCTAACTTACTCCCCTACTGCCACCTCCCAGGCAAACACATACGCACACATATAGTCACGTATGGTGCCCCTAACATGTACTCATGAACATACATACTCTATAACCACCACCTGTTCACTAAACTCCTCCGGTCTTACCACTACTACCATAAATGAACACAGCCTTTTGGCTAGGCCAGGAGTGACCTGGAGCACCTTTTTTAATTTGTCACTTGGCTGCATAAATGCTTTACCACAGACAGTTCTGCAGGAAGGGCACACAGCTAATTAACATATGCCTCTCCCCCAGACAGCCTTTAATATTTAACATAGATGTGGAGACAGCGCATGGTGAGATGCACATCTCTTTGCAAAACACTGAAGTGGGTCAGTCTCTGAATTCTTAAAAGTTACCACAAGGACCTCATAGTAACATTAATTCGGCTCTACATCTCCTATCTTCAGATGTTTAAGTTAAGTAAAAAGGTACAAGTAAGCCAGCAAAGAAAGTAAATGTGTTTAGACTGACAGACTGTTGATATATTGCTAGTTATCCAGTTATATGCTTTTGTTATGAATACTTTAGTGTGTGTGTGTGCTTCAATTTTTATTTTTATATACCAAATTAAAGTAGCAGTTTTGCTGGGGCAGGGTGTCTAGCACCCAATGGCATTGGTGTACAAATCAGAGATTTTACACCCACACTCCTGCACATTAGCCCTGCAATTAATGAGTTATATAACACAGTCCTTGCATAATTAAAAGGACTGTAGGAAATATATTGAACAAGGTAAAACAAGAATTTATATTCTGTGTGGACATGGCGTCTCTCTGTATAAAGGGACACCTTGGCATGGATGTTACATAGTTTGAACAAACAGGATTAAAAGCACACAGACACTCACAGTGGTATGCAAGTGAAAGTGTCCACTCTCAGACACATATGTAAACACACACACAGGCACACCGCTATCCATCCTTTCATTCCTGATGGTAGAAGCAGAACCCCTATACTTTCTTAACTTAAATTTTGAAACTTCAGGGTAAAGTCGGTTTTCAGTCTTCTCTAAGCACACTGATACTATCTATAGTCTGACTTTCTCTGTGTGACCAGAAATTTAGCCAAAATGGTACATGCCCTTTGCCTGCCACACTGTTGAGCTACAGTGCATACACATAACAACTTCAGCCTAAAGTGTTTCCTGTACTGGGCCTGCAAGATCGACAACTTTAGCAATTAATGAGCTAAACATTCCATTATATCCTGTGAAACAGAAAGTAATCTGGCCTTAAATTGATTATATTGTTTTCAGGATTTGACGTTATAAGTTTACCCATAATTCAACTGTTTTTGAGTCATGGAGTGCTTATGTATTGTGTATTGTTCATGAAACGGTATTGTGTGCAACTCTGATTGGCATCCTTCTGATTTAACAGGATGCTGGATTGCATTTCTGCCTCTCACACTGTGAGCAAAAACACTGTTGCATAAGGGTGAGATAGATGCCAAACTAAGTCTTGTCTTGACTTAAAAAACTGATCAAAGGAAGACTAACTTCCTGTTAACAGACACTGATGGAAAACAGATACCAATCAGGGCAAGACCATGAAAATTTTGTTTCAGATCCTCCCTGTATGTGACTTTCACCCTTGACCTTGCATTGCTGCCCATTAACCATCCTTTCATCCCTCAACCTCCAACTGTGTGAGAGTGTGGCCATTAGTTGTGAGAATTTTCATAGGGCTAACACATGTAATATGCCTAAA